>NC_042977.1:20176057-20476057 GCF_901001165.1 Salmo trutta
TTCCTGTATACATAGTCCCTGGCAGAGGAATTACTGGTACAGTTTATCTCAACTGTCTCCTGCCCACCTAACACACATTTGTTAACTCATCCAACCATTACCGTTGAAGAGTCAGGTTCTCAGAACAGGCCACATCCTAACTTTAGTTACTTTTCTTATTATTTTTAAAAACATTTATGTGAATATCACATTTTATAATAATTGTACATAATATTCTGTCTGTAGCATACCAACATAACTTTACTGTCTAGAAATGTATGTCGGTCCAGAACTGTACAGTAACCTGTTGCCTGTTGGCATCCACACAGTGATGCCAGGGAAATGACTGACTGACTGGTAGGCTAACTAACTGACTGACTGACTGGTAGGCTAACTAACTGACTGACTGACTAACTGACTGACTGACTGGTAGGCTAACTGACTGACTGACTGACTAACTGACTGACTGACTGGCTGACTGGCTGGCTGGCTAACTGACTGGCTGGCTGGCTAACTGGCTGACTGACTGGCTGGCTAACTGACTGATTGGCTGACTGGCTGGCTGGCTGACTGACTGACTGGCTGGCTAACTGGCTGACTGACTGACTGGCTGGCTGGCTGTGGTCTGATCACAGAGCTGACTGAATGAGCCTGACTGAGCGAGTGGTGCCAGACTGCCAGTGGCCTGCACGTTGTTCTGTCTCGCTGCCAAATCATAGCACTCAGCCAACAAATGGAGCATGACACATAGATCAATCTCAGAGTGGCGCCGTGGCATGGACGAAGTCTGTGTCCCAAATGGCACACTATTCCATATATAATGCACTACTTTTTACCAGTGCCCTAAGGGCCTTTGTCAAAAGTAGTCCATGCACTACAAGGAATAGGGTGCCATTTGGGATGCATGCTGCTTCCCTGTTGGGCTGGCTGGGCTGCTTGCCCCTTCACACACTGTAGCGCTGGACACTGTACACTCTGCAGCATGCCAAGTAGCAGACAAAAGACAGGACAGGCAATTCATATTGTTCTTTGAAATATACTGAATTTGAATGTAAATATGTGGGCGTATGAAATAAAGGCATGAGGTTAGACCTAGGCTGAATTAATTTTTGCTACCTAACTGTAGGAATGAGTGGAAATAAATACATTTCAATATAGGCCTTCTCTAAAGTTGGACTTATAAAGTTGTCCCTGTTTGTGAGCAGCCAGCTCATTGTGGTGAGCACAATAAGTAGGTTATACATTGTAAAGCATGTGTAGTAACTGGACGGATGAGTCTGGTGTAATTGCTGGGTATTTTAACCTCCAAGTGTAATCTCTGTGTACATCCCAAATGGTACACTATTCTCTGTAAAGTGCACTACTTTTGACCAGAGCCCTAATGGTAGTGCAATATATAGGGAATACGGTGCCATTTGGGACACAGCCTCTCTGTGGAACTACCTGGATAAGTGATTGTATAATACATGCAGCAGAACATGGTCATTAAACAACAATTGAAGTTTTTTTCAAAGAGGGATGGATTTCATTCAGCTGTTGGACTTATTGCACCTGCTGCCTTGTGTAGCTAACCCTTGTGTGGCTAACCCTTGTGTGGCTAACCCTTGTGTAGCTAACCCTTGTGTAGCTAACCCTTGTGGAGCTAACCCTTGTGGAGCTAACCCGTGTGGAGCTAACCCTTGTGTAACTAACCCGTGTGGAGCTAACCCTTGTGGAGCTAACCCGTGTGGAGCTAACCCGTGTGGAGCTAACCCGTGTGTAACTAACCCGTGTGTAACTAACCCGTGTGGAGCTAACCCGTGTGGAGCTAACCCTTGTGGAGCTAACCCTTGTGTAACTAACCCGTGTGGAGCTAACCCTTGTGGAGCTAACCCTTTACAGGAGGCACTGCAGGTGTTTTTCTGCTGAGAAAAATAAAGTTGATTTTTTAAATTTCCTCTGGGGAAAAAAACAGGTTAAAGGATAAATTCCTTAGTATTACAGTACATTATTTAGATACAAGCATACTGTAAATGCTTGGGCTCCTGAGTGGCGCAACGGTCTAAGGCACTGCATCTCAGTGCAACAGGTGTCACTACAGTCCCTGGTTCAAATCCAGGCTTTATGACATCTGGCCGTGATTTGGAGTTCCATAGGGCGGCGCACAATTGGCCCAGTGTTGTCTGGGTTTGGCTGGGGTAGGCTGTCATTGTAAATAAGAATTTGTTCTTAACTGACTTGCCTAGTTAAATAAGAAGGTATTAGGGCATCAAACTGACATAATTATATAGTAGTTAAATAATAATGGATGCAGTACAGAACCCAGTGCAACAAAAAAGCACACTGAGTATACAAACATTAGAAACACCTTCTTAATATTGAGTTGCACCCCCCCACCAACCCTCAGAACAGACTCAATTCTTTAGGACATGGACTTTACAAGGTGTCAAAAGTATGCAGGGATGCTGGCCCATGTTGACTCCAATGCTTCCCACAGCTGTGTCAAGTTGGTTGATCTGTTTTAGATGAAGCATTACTTACTTCCCAATGTGGCATGTATTACAGCTAGCTATAACTGCACAACCCCACATGTGTAAAACAGTGGCACTGAGCCAATAGGTAATTGGATTTTATAGCCGCCAAAACAAGGTGTTGAGGTCCTTCTCACCCAGACAATGTATTTCTTCTCCTTTTTTACTGCCCTTCTTTGTATTTCCAGTTTCTGGTAGCTACTATACACTGAGTATACAAAACCTTAGGAACACCTTAATATTGAGTTGCACCCCCTTTCACCCTCAGAACAGCCTCAATTCTTTAGGACATGGACTCTACATGGTGTCAAAAGTATTACACAGGGATGCTGGCCCATGTTGACTCCAATGCTTCCCACAGTTGTGTCAAGTTGGCTGGATGTTCTTTGGGTGATGGACCATTCTTGATACACAGAGTGAACAGCCCAGCAGCGAGAGTGAACACCCCAGCAGCGTTGCAGTTCTTGACACAAACCGGTGCGCCTGGCACCTACTACCATACCCTGTTCATACGCACTTAAATATTTTGTCTTGCCCATTCACCCTCTGAATGGTACACATACACCATCCATGTCTCAATTGTCTCAAGGCTTTAAACCTGTTAGGGCGGAACGCCTCACCAATATCCAATGGTAGAGCGTGGCGCGAAATACAAATACCTCAAAAATGCTACAACTTCAATTTCTCAAACATATGACTATTTTACACCATTTTAAAGACAAGACTCTCGTTAATCTAACCACATTGTCTGATTTCAAAAAGGCTTTACAGCGAAAGCAAAACATTAGATTATGTCAGGAGAGTACCCTGCCAAAAATAATCACACAGCTATTTTCAAAGCAAGCATATATGTCACAAAAACCAAAACCACAGCTAAATGCAGCACTAACCTTTGATGATCTTCATCAGATGACACTCCTAGGACATTATGTTATACAATACCTCCTAAATAGAAGGTCCCACCCTTTATATCAAAAAACAGCTTTTTACATTAGCATGTGATGTTCAGAACTAGCATACCCACCGCAAACTTCCGGTGAATTTACTAAATTACTCACGATAAACGTTGACAAAAAACATAACAATTATTTTAAGAATTATAGATACAGATCTCATTTATGCAATCGCGGTGTCAGATTTTAAAATAGCTTTTCGGCGAAAGCACATTTTGCAATATTCTGAGTACATAGCCCGGCCATCATGGCTAGCTAATTTGACACCCACCAAGTTTGGCCCTCACCAAACTCAGATTTACTATAAGAAAAATTGGATTACCTTTGCTGTTCTTCATCAGAATGCACTCCCAGGACTTCTACTTCAACAACAAATGTTGTTTTGGTTCCAAATAATCCATAGTTATATTCAAATACCTCCGTTTTGTTCGTGCGTTCAGGTCACAATCCGAAGGGTGATGCGCGAGCGCATTTCGTGACAAACAATTTCAAAATATTCCATTACGTACTTCGAAGCATGTCAAACGCTGTTTAAAATCAATGTTTATGCTATTTTTCTTGTAAAATAGCGATAATATTCCAACCGGGCGACGTTGTATTCATTCAAAGACTGAAAGAAAAAAATGGAGTCGTCTCGTGGACGCGCATCTCCAGTGTCACTGTTCTCAGCCTGACCACTCACAAAAACTCCTGCTGTTTTTCGCCCAGAGACTGCAGACACCCCATTACACTTTCTGCCGCCTTCTGAGAGCCAATGGAAGCCTTAGAAAATGTCACGTTACAGCACAGATGCTGTATTTTTGATAGAGATGCCACAGAAGGAGAACAAATTGTCAGACAGGGCACTTCCTGTATGGAATCTTCTCAGGTTTTGGCCTGCCATATGAGTTCTGTTATACTCACAGACACCATTCAAACAGTTTTAGAAACTTTAGAGTGTTTTCTATCCAAATCTACTAATTATATGCATATTCTAGTTTCTGGGCAGGAGTAGTAACCAGATTAGAAATGAGATTTGATATGACAAAATCCAAATCAATCTCAGCCTATACAAAGGTCCTCGTCCACACACGAGGCTGCATATGACTCCTTAACACTAGCGGAACACTAGCAGTTGGGGGGGGGGGGTCCAGTGTTGCCCTGTGACAACAATTTTGGACCCCCTTGTGGCCCCCCTAAATGTGGAGTATGAAATCATTTTGAGATAACAAATTTTTACTATCGTTCTTTTTTTACATCCGTTATTAGACAGTGGCAACGATGATGATTATGAACATGGTCTTTTGTCTGCTAATGCCTGCAATGCAGTGAAGAAAATGATATGACAACAATAACGTCTAATGTAACTGGCCCCTCTAACAGTACAACTGGCCCCAGCTTGGCCCCCCCAGTTGAAATGGTCTAGAACCGCCAAGCTCCTTCAGACTCCTATAGATCCAGGTCTACATCACAAATGGCACCCTATAGGGAACAGGTTTCAATCAAAATAGGGAACAGGTTTCAATCAAGCCCAGCTCTCCATTCACGGCTTCCATTCAACAGGAAATTACCTGTGGCTTTTGGCTGATTGGTTTGTCCATCATAGGCGGTTCTTGGGTGCAGGTCCACGGAGAATCCCCTGTCTCAGTGCTCCACACCGGACGCCAAATAGAAAAATCTCCCCAGTGCATTAAGGCTTTAATGAACTAATTCACTTTTTTGATGATCTCCCATGTCTCCCCTGCTCTGATTTATAGATTAGGGGGTGGAGGGGGGAGAGAGAGAGGAGAGAGAGAGAGAGAGAGAGAGAGAGAGAGAGAGAGAGAGGGAGGAGAGCGCGAGAGAGGGAGAAGAGAGAGCGAGAGAGAGAGGGAGAAGAGAGAGCGAGAGAGGGAGAAGAGAGAGAGAGAGGGAGAAGAGAGAGCGAGAGAGAGAGAGAGACAGAAGAGAGAGAGAGAGAGAGAGAGAGAGAGAAGAGAGAGAGAGATATGAGGGTGGCCCCTCTAGACTCACTTTTACTGCGGCCCCATATGTTTGTGTTGGCCAGGCCGGGTGGCATGTGCAGCTGAGCCTTTTCCTCTGGAAGGAGACACAGGCAGACCCAGACCGAGGGAGGCTGAAGCTGGACACATGTAGTTAGACCGCTCTCTCCATGTTTTCACAGCAGTTAGCTGTTACTGGAAACAAGGCCCACTGGCTGTTAGCTATAATGAAAATAAGACCCAGGTAGGCCGGTGTGGAGGAGAGGACGAGAGGAGAAAGGATGGAGGTGGGGAGGGAATGAGAAGGTGAGGAAGAGGAGGAGATGAGAGAAGAGGAAGGAGGGGGGGATTGTGACTGTCTGTCCATCTGTCTGGTTATTGAACCAATGAGGATTCCTAAGAGGAATGCAGTGTTGGGGAAATTAACCATTTTTAAACCTGCCTCCCCTTACAAACCCAAAACACCGACAGCACCTTAGAGAAATGCCACATTACCGATTGGTAGAAAAGTGTTTTGTCCAATTTAAAATATTGATTAACGATTTTCTATGGTAAAGACTGGAGATATTGCAACACGGTACGTTATAATGTCAGACATGAACACATAGCCCAAATATTTTTCCAATTCTCCCAGACCAGGAGAGCTCCAACTTGCTTTCCTCACATCCTAATGAGTCAGACTCACAGCCACATGGATCTTGACTGTGCGGGTTGGGAGAGAAGGGGCCTAAGTCAGTGAGAGGTTTTGGGGATGTCACGCCCTGACCTTAGAGATCTTTTTATTCTCTATTTTTGGTTAGGTCAGGGTGTGACTAGGGTGGGTAATCTAGATGTTATATTTCTATGTTGGCCTGATATGGTTCCCAATCAGATGCAGCTGTCTATCGTTGTCTCTGATTGGGGATCATATTTAGACAGTTTTTTCCCACATGTTGTTTGTGGGATCTTATTTTGAGTTAGTGCATGTTGCACTGCTGGCGTCACGGTTTGTTATTTTGTTTATAGTTTATTGTATATCATGCGAAGTTTCACATATTAATAAAGATATGGAACGATACTCACGCTGCGCCTTGGTCCTTCTCTACAAACAATCGTGACAGGGGAGCAGACATACTCACAGTCAGGGAAACTAATCTGATAGCGTGTACAGGGCCTGAACCCTGGTCCTCCTAACAACTACAGTACCTCAGTCACCAATAGAAAGAGCATGTGCTGCAGACCAGACCTGGGTTCAAATACTATTTAAAATGAATTAAAGTACTTTAGCTGGATTAGGCCTCCAGAGTAGTGCAGTGGTTTAAGGCACTGGATCACAGTGATAGCTGTACCACTAGAGATCCTGGTTTGAGTCCAGGCTCTGATCCAGGATCAGCCTTTTAGATTATAATGAATACTTATTACATAGACAGGCAGGACCTGATTCTAGATCAGCACTTCTACCATGAGATACTTTATGAATAAGGACAATACGCTGGTTGTTGATCATGATGCTATCTCACAGCTCCCTCTAGCGTCCAGAAAAGCATTTGTTTGATGTGAAATACTGATAACTCTCATACTTCACTGCCGATCTAAGATATTGCAGTAGATAATTGACAGAGGCGACTGTAGTCGGTCACAGGCAAGAAGATTATAATACCCAATTATTATTTTAGTCATTTCATCCTCTTTCTATGCAGAAGAAAATGGACAAAAAATATATATTTTTAATTTAACCTTTGTTTAACTAGGCAAGTCAGTTAAGAACAAATTCTTATTTTCAATGACGGCCTAGGAACAGCGGGTTAACTGCCTTGTTCAGGGGCAGAACGACATATTTTTACTGACTTCGATCTAGCAACCATTCGGTTACTGGCCCAACGCTCTAACCACTAGGCTACCTGCCACCCCGTATTCAACATTCAATAAAATATATTTCCCTGTCACACATTCATATACTGTAGAGAAAGGGTTATTTTCTGGCTCAGTTGGTAGAGCATGGCACTTGCAATGTCAGGGTTATGGGTTCAATTCCTACGGAGGACCAGTATTAGAAAAATATTTCAAAATGTATGCACTAAGTTGCTTTGGACCAAAATGTTTAGGTATTTTATGATGAACATGCAGGTATCAAAAGTAAATGCTATAAATCATTTAAAATTCCTTATATTAAGCAAACCAGATGGCATGATGTTCTTGTACCCTAACCCTTTTCAGATACCCAGGGGCACACTCCAACACAATTTACAAATTAAGCATGTGTGTTTAGTGAGTCCACCAGATCAGAGGCAGTAGGGATGACCAGGGATGTTCTCTTGATAAGTGTGTGAATTAGACCATTTTGCTGTCCTGCTAAGCATTAGAAATGTAACATGTCTTTTTTGAGTAAAATGTATGGAGTAAAAATTAAAAGCTGTCAAAAAAAAGATATATATAGTCAAGTAAAGTATAAATACCCCCCCAAAACGACTTTGAACATGTATGTATAAGTTAATGAAAGACAGGCAGAGTGATCTGGTTAACACATTAAGATTTTGTGGAGAGAAAAATGATGGGACCCAGTCTCTCTCTCTCCGGCCCAAAGCCCTTTACAATGATTCATTTCACAGACCGTGTTTCTACATTATCACCTTGGTTCGCTGTAGCCATGCCTGTTGACAGCCACATAGGGGACGTAAATGTCAGTACACTGGAGTATGAATTGAGCCGTCAGACACAGAAGTTAGAAACAATATGGCCTGGACTTGCAAGCCAAGTTCTAGAATGCTCTGGATACTGTGGCCTTGTCCTTGCCTGACACAGCTGGGTAGAACTCTTAGTACAACTCTGAGCTTTCTGACATGACCTCCTAAATAGAAGGTCCCACCCTCTCTGACAAGGTCAATGCAAACCTCCATGATTCTTTTTGACATAATTACATGGTGATTTTTGAAGGGCATGGATGAAAAATACGTAAACAAAGAATAAAAAGCTATTTTGGAAATTTGGAGTACTCCACTAGTAAATATGTGGAGACGCGTCATGTCCCAGACGATTTGTTTCAGGAGACGGTGGTTTTCCTCCCAGGGATGAAAAGAAAAACCTTCCTGATCCCTGCTAATTAAGAAAAAAAGATGTTATTGCTCATAACCGTCTATAGCTGCTCTTGTAACACATTGTGTTGCCTTTATAAAGGCTCTATGAATGCATTCATAAGGGTGCCTACAGTAAAGTGTAACCAAAAGTACAGTATTAAATGGAGATGTCACAAATAAGCAAGAATATACATGTATCTTCGTCATTCATACAAGTTTTGCCTCACAATGATGTTGCAACGTGTGTGTGTGTGTGTGTGTGTGACTATGTGTGTTTGTGACTGCCTGTGTAAGAGTGTTTACGTGTGTATGTAAGTACCTGCGGCAGGCCCATCCCGCTAGCTGATGCAAGTCAATCCTCAGATGAATGTTTTGATGGGAGCCCTGTCTCCTTGACAGCCGTCAGTGATGCAAAGCACCAGAGAAAGCAGACAGCTCCACATGGCTCCCAGTTGGGCCAGAACCAAACAAAGGAAGCCTTTAATAAAGGCACCGTGGAGGGCCAGGGCCTTGTACTTGCTTGCATGGGGTGGATACTCTAATTATAAGTACACTCAGTCAGAGACAGGCTCCTTCGCTATGCATAAACAGTTTGTGTCCCAAATGGCACCCTATTCCCTATATAGAGCACTACTTTTGACCAGAACCGTATGAACCCTGGTCAAAAGTAGTGCAGTACATACGGAATAGACGTATCTACAGTGTGCCCTGCTACAGTACATGTGCTGGTGGTGAGCCTCCCGTTGGACCAGAAACCACATCAGATCCCAGAGATTTTAGACTGGGTAAAGATGCTTTGCTTTGGTTGGCCGAGAGACAACCGATTTTAGTCTGTTACGAAACCACCTCGACAACAAAGTAAACATGTTGTGAAATGGAGAAGGCAACACGTGTAACTAACGTCTAAACAAAATCAAGCTAAATGTCATGGCTTTGGGTGGACGCCTAGAGGACACATTCACCCTAACGCAACGTCAGCCTTGGTTTTCTTTTACAAGTCGCTTCCTTGGGCAACTTTGTAGTTTGCCGATAGACTACGGTTCAATTCTATTTTAATCTTCTTCTCTTGCACAATTTCACTCATCTTCATATCATATGCTTGTCATGCTATTTCCAGGTGCATTATTACACTGGCTCCTATTGTTGACCAGACATGCCCATTGGGAAAGATACTGTACTTCACATTCAGGAACAGGCATGCTCTCCAAGAGCATTTCCCAACATGCAGTAGAACTGCACGCTCTTTTTGAAGCTGAGAAACTATTTAAAATGTTTTTGCATTATTTGAATTCATTTTTGAATTATTACAATCATCACAAAGGCATGAAACTATTCTATAAGAGTCCTTCCAGATCTTCTACAGATGCCGGCTGACTGTCTGTCATGTCACTGTGCTGCTGTCTGTTGAGGCCATGCTGATGTAAACCCAGCTGGAAACCTGAGAGCCCTTGTTGCGTTTTCTCATTAGCCACAGTGGCTGTGCTCTGGCTGCAGCAGCCAGGGATTCGCATCCCAAATGGCACCCTATATCCCATATAGTGCACTACTTTTGACCAGGGCCATATAGTGCACTACTTTTGACCCATAGAGCTCTGGTCAAAAGTAATGCACTATTAAGGGGATAGGGTGTCATTTGGGATGCAGACAGGGATCTCCAGCAAGGAGGGAGGGAGACACTAGCCTGGGTCTGGGAGAGCCCCTCACGGAGCTGACACCACCGATCCACATCCCAGACCTAGAATGACCTCTCACTGTTATGTCAACAGTTCTCCTCTTGTCTTCTGGACCATCATCCACACGTGTTGTACACACACACACACACACAGAGATGTATGCATGCTCACACACAGAGACATACAGACATTCACGCACGCGCACGCGCACTTGCACTTGCACGCACACACACACACACACACACACACACACACACACACACACACACACACACACACACACACACACACACACACACACACACACACACACACACACACACACACACAAAGTGGTGCACCTTAGGCCTGTCTTGGTGGATGTCTTAAGCATCTGGTGGATTTACTGTGGGGAGGAAGGGAGGGAGGGTGGCGGCCAGCCAGACTGTTTGTCAATGAGAGCATAGCAGAGCCACTGTGATGAATGAGCTTGTCGGGCACCCAGTGAAACAGGCACATTCTTTTCAGGCAGCGCTCACTCTGCCAGAGTATTGCTAACATATAGCCCACCCCTGCTCATAAATTAAACACATTTACGAGGGCCATCGATCATGCTTTCAAACAGAAGTCGCCTCTCTCTCTCTTTCCCCCTCCTGCACTTTTTCTCCCCTCTCTCCCTCTCTCTCCTTTGCACTCTCTTCTCGCTATCTCTTTCGACCCCTTCCTCTTTCTCTTTCTCTTTCTCTTTCTCTGCCTCGCTCTATCCCTGTCTCTTTGTGTCTCCAAAGAATAGCAGGCCAGAGTTCTGTTTCCTTGTAATCTGTCGACGCAGCCATAACTGAGATAAAGTCATGTGTAAGCTTTTAACAGAGGGATAATATTTCCGTTCAAAAATACAGCAGCATATAGTGCACCAAGGCATGGATTCAAAACATCTTACTCTGGATTAATACCTTATTTGTATTTAGTCATCCACATTCCTTCACAGAACCATATCACAGATCATTACTTGTCTTTATATTCTCTGTTTCATATACAGTGTGTTATTTTTAGGATTACTCCCTTGGAAGGATATATGCATTCATTTGTCACTGGGACGACAAAAAAACCACCACTTGGGAAAATAAAAGGTATACTTCCAGTAAAGAATATATCAGATCCCGTGAAATCAAGTGCAATGGCATCTCTTTAGCACTAAATATCTCTCAGCAGTTCTTGTATGGTGACTTTCCCAGACGAATCGATAACCCGGCAGCACAGAAACAAACCTTTTAAACAGAATGTGGATTGTATATCTATAGAATATTATGAACCCTGAGTGAGTTCTAGATGGCACTGTATTGCCTACATAGTGTACTACTTTTGACAGGGATCTGGTCAAAAGTAGTGCACTATATAGGGAATAGGGTGCCATTTGGGACACAACCCAGAGATGACGACACTGGTTTTCCCATTTCTGGCCTCCCTTCCTGCCATTCGTCGTATTCCCCTTGGCCTGGAGTTCATTAGGCAGTAGAGATGGAGATGGTGGCTCTTTGTTACTGTGATTTAGTGCCCCTCTCCTCTCCCAGGCCTTGTTTACGTCCCAAATGGTACCCTATTTCCTATGGGTGCTGATCAAAAGAAGTGCAAGATATATATATATATATATATATATATATATATATATATATATATATATATATATATATATATATATATATATATATATATATACACACATCCAGAGGCGGCGCTCCTACTGGCCGGGGGACATTAATGCGGGGAAACTTAAATCCGTTTTACCTAAGTTCTACCAGCATGTTACATGTGCAACCAGAGGGGGGAAAAAAACTCTAGACCACCTTTACTCCACATACAGAGACTCGTACAAAGCTCTCCTTCGCTCTCTATTTGGCAAATCTGACCATAACTCTATCCTCCTGATTCCTGCTTACAAGCAAAACTAAAGCAGGAAGTATCAGTGACTCACTCAATACAGAAATGGTCAGATGAAGCAGATGCTAATCTACAGGAATATTTTGCTAGCACAGACTGGAATATATTCCGGGATTCTTCTGATAGCTGTGGCAGTCAAGGGGGTTGGGTCAAAACGTTTACACAGATCAGACACGGACAGAGTAGGATTAGCTCAGTTTCAAAGGTGTTTATTAAAATAATAGTTCAAAAGAAAAGGTCTTCCCCATGAGACCGTCTTCTGGGCTCCGGGTCTTGCTGTATCCTGTGAGGATGAACAACTGCGCGCACTCCTGTTACCTCTGCAACCGTCCCCAACTATACGGGAGTCCTTTCTTCCCCCAGTCTCTTCCCTGTTTGCTGCCTTTCTGGCAGCTTTATGGGACTTGTTCAGCTGGTGAGCAATCAGCCCTTGATTACTCACCAACTCCCAATCAGCCCCAATTAGTCCTGGCTGGAGAGCCCGTCGAGACCTGGCACGTCCAGCAGATGGAGCCATCATCTCGTGATGTATACTCCGTCTGTCACCAGGCCTCGACGAGTCTCCCCTGGTGGCTGACCTGCTGTACGCCACATAGCATTGAGGAGTACACCACATCAGTCACTGGCTTCATCAATAAGTGCATTGATGATGTCGTCCCCACAGTGACCGTACGTACATACCCCAACCAGAAACCATGGATTACAGGCAACATCCGCACTGAGCTAAAGGGTAGAGCTGCCGCTTTCAAGGAGCGTGACTCTAACCCGGACCCTTATAAGACATCCCGCAATGCCCTCCGACGAACCATCAAACAGGCAAAACGTCAATACAGGACTAAGATTGAATTAATACGGACTACAAAGGGAAGCACAGCCGTGAGCTGCCCAGTGACACAAGCCTTCCAGACGAGCTAAATGACTTCTATGCTCGCGTCGAGGCAAGCAACACTGAAGCATGCACGAGAGCATCAGCTGTTCCGGACAACTGTGTGATCAAGCTCTCCGTAGCTGATGTGAGTAAGACCTTTAAACAGGTCAATATTCACAAGGCCAGATTGATTACCAGAACGTGTACTCTGAGCATGCGCTGACCAAATGGCAAGTGTCTTCACTGACATTTTCAACCTGTCCCTGACCAAGTCTGTAATACAAACATGTTTCAACCTGCCTAAATGACTACCGACCCGTAGCACTCATGTCTGTAGCCATGAAGTGCTTTGAAAGGCTTCTCATGGCTCACATCAACAGCATCATCCCAAAAACCCTAGACCCACTCCAATTTGCATACCGCACGAACAGATCCACAGATGATGCAATCTCTATTGCACTCCATACTGCCCTTTCCCACCTGGACAAAAGGAACACCTATGTGAGAATGCTATTCATTGACTACAGCTCAGCATTCAACACCATCGTGCCCTCAAAGCTCATGAACAAGCTAAGGACCCTGGGACTAAAAACCTTCCTCTGCAACTGGATCCTGGACTTCCTGACAGGCTGCCCCCAGGTAGTAAGGGTAGGTAACAACACATCTGTCACGCTGATTCTCAACACAGGGGCCCCTCAGGTGTGCGTGCTCAGTCCCCTCCTGTACTCCCTGTTCACCCATGACTGCATGGCCAAGCACGACTCCAACACCATCATTAAGTTTGCCGACAACACAACAGTGGTAGGCCTGATCACCGACAGCAATGAGACCTATAGGGAGGAGGTCAGAGACCTGGCAGTGTAGTGCCAGGATAACAACCTCTTCCTCAACGTGATCAAGACAAAGGAGATAATTGTGTACTACAGGAAAAGGAGGACCGAGCACGCCCCCATTCTCATCGATGGAGCTGTAGTGGAGCAGGTTGAAGCTTCAAGTTCATTGGTGTCCACATCAACAATGAACTATCATGGTCCAAACACACTAAGACAGTGGTGAAGAGGGCACGACAACGCCTATTCCCCCTCAGAGCCTGAAAAGATTTGGCATGGGTACTCAGATCCTCAAAAACGTCTACAGCTGCACCATCGAGAGTATCCTGACTGGTTGCATCACCACCTGACAACTGACAACTGCTCGGCCTCCGACCGTAAGGCACTACAGAGGGTAGTGCGTACGGCCCAGTACATTACTGGGGCCAAGCTTCCTGCCATCCAGGACCTCTATACCAGGCGGTGATAGAGGAAGGCCGTAAAAATTGGCAAAGACTCATTTACATTTTAGTCATTTAGCAGACGCTCTTATCCAGAGCGACTTACAGTAGTGAATGCATACATTTCATACATTTTTTTTTCTGTGCTGGCCCCCCATGGGAATTGAACCCACAACCCTGGCGTTGCAAACACCATTCTCTACCAACTGAGCTACAGGGAAGGCTCCAGCCACCCTAGTCATGGACTGTTGTCTCTGCTACCGCACGGCAAGCGGTATCGGAGCATCAAGTCCAGTTCCAAAAGGCTTCTTAACAGCTTCTACCCCCAAGCCATAAGACTCCTGAACATGCTAATGAAACGGCTACCCAGACTAATTGCATTGTCCTCTTCATTTTTACGCTGCTGCCACTCTCTGTTTATTATCTATGCATAGTCACTTTACCTCTACCTACATGTACTGTACATATTATCTCAATTACCTCGACTAACCAGTGCCCCCGCACATTGACTCTGTACCCCCTGTATATAGCCTCGCTACTGTTATTTTATTGTTGTTCTTTAATTAGTTGTTATTTTCTTATTTTTCTTATTTATTTTTTATTTTTTGCTTTATTTTAGTAAATACTTTATTAACACTTATTTTTCTTAAAACTGCATTGCTGGTTAAGGGCTTGTAAGTAAGCAATTCACTGTAAGGTCTACACCTGTTGTATTTGGCGCATGTGACAAATAACATTTGATATATGGGATAGGGTGCCATTTGGGACTCAGTTCCAAGGCCTCTGTGTCCCACCCTATTCCCTTTAGTGCACTATGGGCTCTGGTCAAAAGTAGTGCACTATGTAGGGAATAGGGTGACATTTGGGACGCAGGACCTCGTCTCAGGGCTGTCTGAGGGCTGACAGGTAGCTGACCTGGCTGACAGCGAGAAGGAAGGAGACTCAGGCTGTGGCACTGCCAGGCAGCTCCCTGGGCCTCTGAGGCAGACTAATGAGCCCTGGATGATCGGCCTGTCAGGCTTTCAGGGATAGGCTTCGTCCATAATGGCACCATATTATTCCCTATATATAGTGTACTACCTTTGACCAGAGTAGGTATAAAGGGAATAGGGTGCCATTTGGGACATATCCTAAGTACTGCTGCTGGGATGGTTAGATAGGGGAAGACAGGGGGAAGACAGTAGAACATTTAAAAGGAGAGGACTTTGGGGTTTTTTAAAAGCTCATCAGCGATGGTATTTGGTCTTAGACTTGAAAGAATTGAACTGGAGTTTTTTCTGAATTCCTCCATCTGCCTATGACTGCAGTCATTTGGTTGCACCATCTGTTGTTCAATTGTGGCTAATGCGTTGTCAAGAGTCACAAACTTGGATAATGAATGTAAGCGTTTTCCATACATAGAATTCAACCAACTGAGTGTGGGGGTCAAATGAACCAAAGAATACATCCTCTTTTGTTGTTCACCTTCGTTTGTCTGACAGGATGTCTGCCATGTAGGCCTATGACCTTTTCCTCTAATCAAATATCTGATACAATGTCCCAGACAGCAATTTACATACAGAGGCTAGGACATAACCTGAAAAGGTCAGCAGGCTACATTGATTTTGATACAGCAACATATAGGTCAACTATAATAACAGTTTACCATCCAAGTGACTAACTGTTCAAATTACTTTTCCCACTGTATGAGGATTGATATGAAGAATTTATTTTACATGTCCGATGTCTGAAAAATGTACAATACCCTCTGTAATTATATGAACAGATGAAGCAATTCAGTTTGTTATTTGTTCTTCTACATATATACACTGAGTGCACAAAACATTAAGAACACCTGCTCTTTCCATGACACAGACTGACCAGGTTCATCCAGGTGAAAACTATGACCCCTTATTGATGTCACACAGTCAGTGTAGATGAAGGGGAGGAGACAGGTTAAAGAAGGATGTTTAAGCCTTGAGACAATTAAGACATGGATTGTGCATGTATGTTATTCAGAGGGTGAATGGGCAAGACAAAAAATGTAATTGCCTTTGAACAGGGTATGGTAGTAGGTGCCAGGCGCACCGGTTTGTGTCAAGAACTGCAACACTGCTGTGTTTTTCACACTCAACAGTTTCCCATTTGTATCAAGAATGGTCCATCACCCAAAGGACATCTAACCAACTTGAAACAACTGTGGGAAGCATTCGAGTCAACATGGGCCAGCATTCCTGTGGAAAGCTTTTGACACCTTGTAGAGTCCATGTCCCAACGAATTGAGGCTGTTCTAAGGACATGGATTGAGGTTGTAGGTTAGGTTAGGTTCCGGTCTTACCTAACGTAGCAGGCAAAAGAGAAACGTGAGTTCCCACATCCGGTTTTCAACAGAAAAGAAAGCTAGGTTGGAAATATCTGTATCTCTGTAAAGCGGAACATCCTGTTGTTGGCAACTCTGCTAAAGCTATTTCCAGCCAGACCCTTTCCTTGATGCTGGACGCAATGTCACAAGAGATGATAGCTATATACTCAACCAGCAGAGGGCACTGCTGTACAAGCAGAGGTTTTCAATGCCTATTAAAAGCCAGGTAGCAGTGAGACATCACATTTATAATGGGGCAATTCTTGTTTTTCCATCTGGTAATGACTAAAGCACATCAACACTAATTTCTGTCTGTACACCATGTCCTGGGCATAACCATTATTCTCTAAAATATGTTCTAAACTCTTCATAAAGACATTCATTTGTAATTCACTGCATCAATGTACCAGAGAAAATTGACCTCCATAAAATCTCCCAAAACTATATGAATACATCCCAAATGGCACCCTATTCCCTACATAGTGTACTAAAGTAGTGCACTTTATAGGGAATAGGGTGCCATTTGGGATCCAGACCGATTTGTTAACCCCACTCTGTACAGTGTTAGAGTAATGACTGCATCAAAAGAAAGAGAGAAAGAGAGAGGGCAGAAAACAATTACTGACTACCACACAAGTCACTCCTGCTGAAACCCTCATTCAAAGGCAAGGTATTTTACAACTTCATAAAACGGCAATCTAAGTGATGGAAATATTTGAATTGCATTTTCCATAACTAACACCATGATTTCCACTAGGCTCCTGGTTTAATACAATTTAATAGCAGCACTAACAGTAATTGAGGCAGTCTGGTAGGTGTTAATTATTGTCAGTGTCCCAAATGGTACCCTATTCCCTACGCATGTAGTGCACTACTTTTGACCAGGACCCATAGAGCTCTGATCAAAAGTAGTGCACTATATAGGGAATATGGTGCCATTTGGGAAGTAGCCAAATACTCCTTTGACTCTCTGGCTATTTTGGGGAGCATTGAACTACATGTAGTTCAACTATATAATTACATTTTGCTGTAGTTTTGTGGTAGTTGAACTAAATTCAAATCTCGCATATCTTGGTAGTGTTTTAGCCTAGCGGCCTAGCGGTTAGCCTAGTGGTTAGAGTGTTGGATCAGCAACCGAAAGGTTGCTAGATCGAATTCCAGAGCTGACAAGGTAAAAATCTGTCGTTCTGAACACGGCAGATAACCCACTGTTCCTAGGCCGTCATTGTAAATAAGAATGTGTTCTTAACTGACTTGCCTAGTTAAATAAAGGAATAATAAAACTGCTTGTTTTGCAAAAATATGGTTAAAGTAGGCAAGAACGTCCTTTCTTTTGGGGCATCAGACCTGCTTAATTCTCACTGGAAAAATGTGCTTGTGTTTAATAGGCTAAACAACACATTCTGTTAGCATCTGACTGCAGAGTGATCTGTTCTTGCAATTTGTAGTCTATGACATCAGATTTAGACATGATAATTTATCACAAAGTAGTTCAAATCAAATTAATGAAATTGTATTAGTCTCATACACATATTTAGCAGATGTTATTGTGTTGCGAAATGCTTGTGTTCCGAACAGTGAATGTCAGAGCAGAAACCAAGCCATGAGGTCAAAGGAATTGTCTATATAGAGCTCCGAGAAAGGATTGTGTCGAGTCACAGATCTGGGGAAGGGTATCAAAAAAATCTCTTACGTATTGAAGAACATAATGGCATCCAACAATCTTAAATGGAAGAAGTTTGCAACCACCAAGACTCTTCCTAGAACTGGCAGCCCGACCAAACTGAGCAATCGGGAGGGAAAGGCCTTAGTCAGGGAGGTGACCAAGAACCCGATGGTCCCTCTGACAGAGCTCCAGAGTTCCTCTGTGGAGATGGGAGAACTTTCCAGAATGACAACCATCTCTGCAGCACTCCACCAATCAGGCCTTTATGATAGAGTGGCCAGATGGAAGCCACTCCTCAGAAAACAGCCCACTTGGAGTTTGCCAAAAGGCACCTAAAGGAATCTCAAACCATGAGAAACAAGATTCTTTGGTCTGATGAAACCAAGATTGTACTCTTTGGCTTTAATGCCAAGTGTTACATCTGGAAGAAACCTGGCACCATCCCTACAGTGAAGCATGGTGGTAGCAGCATCATGCTGTGGGGATGTTTTTCAGAGGAAGGGACTGGGAGACCAGTCAGGATCGAGGCAAAGATGAACAGAGCAAAGTACAGAGAGATCCTTGATGAAAACCTGCTCCAGGGTATTGTGTGTAGATTGATGAGGGAAAAAAACGATTTAATCAATTTTAGAATAAGGCTGCAATGTAACAAAATGTGTAAAAAGTAAAGGGGTCTGAATACTTTCCGAATGCTCTGTAGACATGAAATGGGTAAAACAGTATATAAACATGATCTAAGTGACCAGTGTTCAACGACTATGTACATACAGTTGAAGTCACACGTTTACATACACCTTAGCCAAATACATTTAAACAGTGCTAGGACATACTGTCTCTCCTTAACCAATGGAACATCTGACTGACTCACATCTGAATGACTCAATACTTTTCTATAAAGAAACTGAACTGCCATCAATGGCTATGCTGACTCTCACAGATTGACACAATGAGCTATCTTATAAGCTATGTCAGGATCTGATATGGTGTCATGTCATATACATATACAGTTGAAGTCAGAAGTTTACATACACATTAGCCAAATACATTTAAACTCAGTTTTTCACAATTCCTGACATTTAATCCTAGTAAAGATTCCCTGTCTTAGGTCAGTTAGGATCACCACATTATTTTAAGATTGTGAAATGTCAGAATAGAGAGAATTATTTATTTCAGCTTTTATTTCTTTCATCACATTCCCAGTGGGTCAGAAGTTTACATACACTCAATTAGTATTTGGTAGCATTGCCTTTAAATTGTTTAACTTGGGTCAAATGTTTCAGGTAGGCTTCCACAAGCTTCCCACAGTAAGTTGGGTGAATTTTGGCCCATTCCTCCTGACAGAGCTTGTGTAACTGAGTCAGATTTGTATGCCTCCTTGCTCACACACGCTTTTTATTTTACTAGGCAAGTCAGTTAAGAACAAATTCTTATTTTCAATGACAGCCTAGGAACAGTGGGATAACTGCCTTGTTCAGGGGCAGAACGACAAATTTTTACCTTGTCAGATACTTTTGTACCTGTTTCCTCCAGCATCTTCACAAGGTCCTTTGCTGTTGTTCTGGGATTGATTTGGACTTTTCGCACAAAAGTACGTTCATCTCTAGGAGACAGAACGCGTCTCCTTCCTAAGCGGTATGACGGCTGCGTGGTCCCATGGTGTTTATACTTGCATACTATTGTTTGAACGTGGTACCTTCAGGTACCTACAATTTTTTTCTGAGGTCTTGGCTGATTTCTTTTGATTTTCCCATGATGTCAAGCAAAGAGGCACTGAGTTTGAAGGTAGGCCTTGAAATACATCCACAGGTACACCTCCAATTGACTCAAATGATGTAAATTAGCCTAACAGAAGCTACTTAAGCTATGACATCATTTTCTGGAATTTTCCAAGCTGTTTAAAGGCATAGTCAACTTAGTGTATGTAAACTTCTGACCCACTGGAATTGTGATACAGTGAATTATAAGTGAAATAATCTGTCTGTAAACAATTGTTGTAAAAATTACTTGTGTCATGCACAAAGTAGATGTCCTTACCGACTTGCCAAAACTATAGTTTGTTAACAAGAAATTTGTGGAGTGGTTGAAAAACGAGTTTTAATGACTCCAACCTAAGTGTATGTTAACTTCAGGCTTCAGCTGTACTGTACTGTAGCCAGCCAGGGACAGCGACTGAAGTTCAGGGCAGGGTACTGGGCGGAGGCCAGCTAGTGGATGTTGTGTACTTTTTCTAAATACCATTAGTTAAGTAAATTCTATATTTTTTTTAAGGATAGCTTTAGCGTAGTTTAACTTCTTCCAGTGTGAAGTAATTAGCAGCTTGGCTAACTATACTTTCAGAGCACCTTCCCCAACACTGCTCTCTGGGTTCCTATATGATGGGGAACAAGTGTTCTAATACAACCCCGCATTCAGTTTTTAATGGTAAATTAAAGTTTTCCTTTCACAGAGAGGGCTGGATTAGGGTTCTGCCATGGATTCTTTTCAACATGCAAAACAAATAGATTTTGATGTCATGTTTTTCCAATGAACTGAACTTAGCTTCTTTCTGATGAGCTTATGTCCATCTCAATCATTGTACGGTTACATTACAAAACACCAAAGTGTCTGAGAGGTTTGAAACTATTAGAGGTTGGACAAAATCCCTATCAGTACTTAGTAGTAATTCCCTTTCTCATCGTGTCCGTGTTAGATAGTCAATCATTATGGTATCATTAAAACATTATAGCATTATGGCCACACGGTGACTCCAGTAATTGAAAAATGTACTGTAGATATTAGAGGGTCATACGCTCTCCCAACAAAGAGTGTATGATATTTAACTTTAGCAGAACTGTTAAGGTGCTTAAAGGCTACATAATGAATATAAATGTATTCTTGGTGTAGCAAACCTGTGGCTGAGGACATGTAGGAGATTGACAGACATTGCGGAGTACATTTGACCTTTCTTTTGCCACATAACATGACATTGAGGGATGGCGTCTCAAACTGATGACTGTCATTACGGCGAGCCTTGTGGCAACAACTTTTTCAACCTGTTTCTTTACACATCACCTTTAAGCTGTTTCTAGCTTTTATGACACACATTAAAGTAGAACAATTGTGTAACAATAGCAGCAGTCAACAGATAGCCTATAGCTACTACACTGTTGGCAAAAAAAATAAACACTGCAGGAAGGATGTAGCATGTTTGAGTAAATTCCTGATGAAGGCATCATTCAGAAATGCGTTGGTCTTAATTATAGAAAAGCTTTTCTTAAAAGACCTTCCATTGTCCTTCAAGAGTGGCTTAATATCTCTTCATCACTCATCTAGTCAAAGAAAGTTCAAGAAAAGTATCCAAAAGTGTGCTTGGCCAGACCTCTGCTTTGCTGCATTGCCTAGCCCTACAGCCCTACAGTCCTACAGCCCTACAGCCCTACAGTCCTACAGCTCTACAGCCCAACTGCCCTACAGTCCTACAGCCCTACAGCCCTGCAGTCCTACAGCCCTACAGCTCAACTGCCCTACAGTACTACAGCCCTACACCCCGACAGCAAAGATTCTTCTCATTTTCTCTTCTCACAGCGAAGACTCTTCTCATGTGATCAAAAATAACCTACAAAAAATATTTACAAATGATGGAGAAATCCTAATCTCACCAAAGGAGATTTTGAAAGAGGAAGTAAAATATTTTAAACAAATGTTCTCATGTCAAGTTCCTTTAACCTCTTGACGGTGACTTTTGTGATATCCTTTTCCCCCCAAAATCATGTTAAAACTATCTGCAACATAAAACAAATCTTGTGAAGGCTTAATTACACAGCACGAACTATGGCTGGCAATTGATTCGTTTCAGACAGGAAAAACCCCTGGCCTCGATGGCATTCCATTAGAGATACTGTATATAAAATACTCGCAGCAAAAAATGTGGCATTGAACAGTCAGCCTTCTGCATCTTTTCTGGTACTGTCCATTGGTGGCTTGCTTTTGGAGTCAGGTCCAGGAATGTTTGTTATGACATAATATCAGGGTTCAGATGGACCTGTAAACTGTATTGTTAGGCATTCTTAAAAACCACGATCAGTCAATGGGGAAATATCATTATACTCTTGGATAAATTATTTATTTTTAGGGCAATATCAGTAGAAATGTTACAAATAGGGAGGGATGTATTGCGAAAGGAAATTATAAAATGGCATTATAATGGGAAAGATGGGTCAATCTGTGGACCTCAGAGGGTTGGAGTTCAGATCATAATGAATGGTGGATTGGCCGCTGTGGGTGAAATTGCAGCACTTGCAGAAAGAGGAAATTACAAATACAATAATAATTATTTAACTACATGTACCGTAGATGTGAGCGAAAATAGCTGCATGTAGCAGTAGAAGTATTGTTGTCTGTTAGTTTACTCTAATTATGGGAGGGATGGTAGGGTTAAAAAACAAATCTCATTGTGCTGAGATTTCCTTTTAACATTCAACATTCACATCAGGTGCCAAATAACTGACTCAAAACGTAATACTGGGCACCGTTCGCAGACAGAGACTTTATTGATTGACACACAGAGAACAATTACATAAGGATCTGTTCGTATCTCCAGGCGGTTATTAGAGTAATTACCCTGATTCTTCCTTGTCTGAAGATATAGTGCACTACCTTAGACCAGAACCCTATTGGCCCTGATCAAAAGTTGTGCACAACATAGGGAATAGGGTGCCATTTGGTATCACAGCCAGAAGCTGTGCAGAGTGTCTCCACGTCCTCTCTCTGCACCACACTCCACACCACTCATACATCACTCACAAGACACGAGCATGAAAGACACATCACGTGCAGCAGGATGCTTTACGCTTGTCAGAAAGAATCTGACTCTGTAACTATGTATTGTCAGAGGGATGAATGGGTTTGGGCAGTGTTGAACCTCTTTTTGTGGTGTGTATTGTGGGAACATGGGAACACACCCTTATGACTCACTGTCTCCTCCCTCAATAGTTGCCCTGGTTACTCCTTCTTTAGGGTGTGTTCCAAAGACACTCCCCTGGTTCACACAGAGGATCTGTCTCGATTAGTCTTTCCTCGATTCCTCGCATCCTATCTCCTTGCGGCTTTCTCTACCATATTGGAAGAGAAGGCCCAAGGTCCCCACCCTCAGACCTTTTTTTCCAACGTGTTTTGAGAAGGAGGAGAGGAGAGAGGAGTTTTTCCTGGCCAGGTCACACGTTCAGTTAAAACTCCTGTTCCTAGTCATGGGTTACGCTATACATGATATGAGTTCCCATGACGGCTCGTGTGGACAGGCTCGTTTATGTGTGAGGGTAGCATTAACAACCCCCATTAATAACGCACAAATGTGGTTGTCTCAAGCATGATTATATTATCAGTCATGCTTTTCCAGACACAAACATACATTAGAACATGCCTGTGAATTCTCAAGGGGGTGCTAGGTTGGGAATTATCATAGATAATGTTTGATTATGTTAATTCATTGGATTCATTTGGAATTAAATGACAACATGCATAGGCTAATGAATATGTATAGTGTGAAAGTGAATTATGTTGGCTATCAGGACATAGTGAAGGAAGGTTCAGGCATGAACACAGATGTACAGGAATGACTGTGGAGGATTGAGGAAGGAGCCTCTGTGGAGCAAGGGGGAAGCAAGGGAACACGGAAGCCTGAGTCCCAAATGGTACCCTATTCCCAATATAATGCACTACTACTGACCAGATCCCTATGGGCACTGGTCAAAAGTAGTGCACTATTTAGGGAATAGGGTGCAATTTTGGGACATAGATCTAAGTCAGACAGGTGTCAAGGGAGGGGAGAAACATTGGCCCCAGCACAGTGACCTCACCTCGGGCCAGCAGTCTGACTCTGAGGGACAGGAACCCAACACAGCTAGAGGACCAGAGGTCTCGTTGGCTTTATTTCTCAAAGCTTTGCTTCAAATATCACACTTGTTGTCTTTAGGTGAGGAGATAAGGTTTCATCAGAGTATACAGAGTGCAGCAGAAGAAAAAGGAAGAAATCCAACACATATCTTGAAATTGCAGATGGATGCCCTGCCTTGAACCCACTTTTTCACTCTTGCTTGACCTCTCTCTCTCTCTTCTCTCTCTCTCTCTTGATCTCTTTATACAGTAAGTGGTGGGTTCAATTTCAGCAGATCATTTCTCACTGTCAGTAATGCACATCACCGCCCATAAAGGGGAGTGGAGGGAAGTGGAGAACGCTGCTGGGTAATTTGATTAGTTATAATGCCTTTATATGAGAGGAAATTAGATTAAAAGTTGCCCCTTCAGATGTTTGGAATGACACCCTGCCAGTTTAGGCTGTACAGGGCACTCTGCGCTTGCTGCTCACTGCTTTATGGCTGCATCCCTATTCCCTATATAATGCACTACATTTGACCGAAGCCCTATGAGGCTAGTTGAACTATATAGGGAATAGGTTGCCATTTATGTCGCAGCCATAGAGTGCTGCTGTTTATAATTCAGTTCAATCTCATTAGAACAGCAGAGGTTTACTAAAATGTTCCTCTAGACACAACCACAGGAATGTACGACACATTTCAGGATACACATCCACATGGCAAATTTCAGCTGACTAAGTTTGAAGGGATGCACTCTCCAAGACTCCAGGACTTGTCTGGCTGCTGACAATGATGATTTGGAACCCTTTCTGTCTGGCTACAGAAAAAGCGTGGTGATATTGTCTGGAATGATGATTGTCAGGGAATAAATAAAAGCAGATATGTAAAAAATAATCACACCTCAACATCTCTGATTGTGTGAAAGTAGCACGGTGTTGCGTTGCATAATATCCGGAAACATGGTGATGTGTTATTGGTGCACGCTGGGGGAACCATTTAAGGCCTCGATTCGATCAGTCCGAGGGCGTTATCCCGTGTTGGCCGACATCCGCATAGCAGATGTTTTGCCTGTGTTGGAGTTGTAACTGTGGAATGAGCTAACAAATCGTGAGGGCTGCTCTCGTGTTTCACAAAAACACCCTCTTCCTGTTAACCCTTGCAGCGTTAGAAGTTCAAAATGGCGCTAGAAAGTGTAGGCTCTATCGATGCTAGAACGAACTACAGGCTTATGCATGTTCATGTCCATTTGGATGGGGATAGTCTATCAGTTTAACCGAGGTGTAGACAATAGAACATCACACATTCAGGTGTTTGAACTTGTAACGCGGCTGCATGAACTTCTAAAGCCTCGTTCACGTTAACCGTAAGCACTCCGTTGCTGTATGTTACACCAGATGTCATTTATTTCAATGGGGATGTCCAAAAAGGAGTGGAATCGCAATGCCCCCTTCCGGTTGAAAGCTCCGTTGCGAGATGGACGCCGCAAACTTTATGTCGTCTTTAGTCCATCCAGAGTCTGTCGAAGAACAGGAAGTTACCAAAACCACAGAAGAAGATGAAAATATGTGGTTTTCGGTGATGGCTTTATGGAATAGCTACAGTGGTATCTTCAACTAGCTATAAAGTTAAAAAAAACTAGTTGAGGAAAAAGTTACTAAACAAAACATGTTTTATTATCACCTAAAACAATATGTTTCTCCTGTCTTAAATGAAAAGGTCATATTTTGCAATGTCCTCAAATAAATGTGATCTCTGACGAGAGACTAGGCTCCCTCAGTCTTGTCTTTCGTTATGAAACCCTATGCTCTCTGTCCAGTAGCAGAACGAGATTGCATGAAGATGACATATGGCGTAATGAAATATGTCACAATGTAAATGGGATTTGTCAGATATAAAGTCGGTGTGGTTTCGTTGCATCCATTAGCAGTGTCCGCGATAAGATACCGCAAGGAGCCGGATGCGATAGAATCTAGCCCTAACAGTTGTGAAGATGCCTGTTGTGATTCAGAGAGAAAGAAAAAGAGAGAGCGAGAGAGAGATAGAGACATACCATTAAAACCCGGCTAAGATCATCCAGAAGACATCACCTTGCAAAACATTGTTCCAGTTGAAGAAAGATAATCAATCAGTTTCAAGTGTTCTGCGGGCCAAATGTCTAACTGCCACCTGGGTTCTCAGCCAGACCAGGAAGAGAGAGCATGTAGCTTACGTACCCTAGGTGTGTGCTCGATTGCTTCAAAGAGAAAAACACCATGTTCACCTTAGGGTCTGGAGACAAGCCCAAATACCAACTGTGTTCCCACTGAGCCCTTATGGCTGTGTCTGTCATAAATTCCACAAGCACATTCATTTTTGGGGGGGAGAAATATGTAGCATTCAATTCTTGATTGTCTGTGTTTCTGTTGTATGTTTTGGGGCCGTTTCTGTTGTATGTTTTGGGGCCATTTCTGTGGAATGCTTTGGGGCCGTTTCTGTGGAATGTTTTGGGGCCGTTTCTGTGGAATGTTTTGGGACCATTGCTGTGGTATGTTTTGGGGGCCTTAGAGTTGTTTGTTTTGGGGCTGTTGCTGTTGTATATTTTGGGGCCATTTCTGTGGTATGTTTTGCGGACCTTAGAATTGTATGTTTTGGGGGCCTTAGTGTTGTATGTTTTGGGGGCCTTAGTGTTGTATGTTTTGGGGGCCTTAGTGTTGTATGTTTTGGGGGCCTTAGAGTTGTATGTTTAGGGGCCTTAGAGTTGTATGTTTAGGGGCCTTAGAGTTGTATGTTTAGGGGCCTTAGAGTTGTATGTTTAGGGGGCCTAAGAGTTGTATGTTTTGGGGTCTTAGAGTTGCAGTGGAATGTGTGTCTTCTTTTCCTTTTCTCTACTCCTTGATCATCCTTAGTCAGTCCCTGGCTTTGCTATTACCACAGATTGGCTTTCACTGCAGGGCATTTGTCTAACTCTCTCAGGAACTGACACAAGTCTTATTTCAAACCAGTCTTTGTACTTTACAGACTGGGAAATGCATCAAGGGATGGTTTCCAATATTTAATGATTCAGGAATTTACAGAACAGTGAGAATATCAACATCTGAATGAACAATTCACAACTATATTCTGAAAAAATATACTGTTGGGGTGGAATTTGGCTATGAGACAACATATGCTTGCTACTGTTTCTCTGATTCTGTATATAGCAGTTCTGTGCTCAGAAAAATAATTCAAAAGTGCAACATCAGCGTATGGGCCTTGATGTACCATAGGAACCAACATCATAGAGTCAGTCCACCAAGAGACTGTATGTAATGAAACACAACTGTAGTCTGCTCCCCAGGCTGGATAAAAACTCAATTTACATGGTTTAAAAATCAGAAAAAAATGGGTGTTTACGTGCGTGTGCATGTGTTACTTCAGTTCCACTTCTTGAATCCTTTTCGAAAGTATTTCTGCCTATTCTGTTTCTGAGAACCCATAAAAGCATTCCGGAGAACACGAGCATATAATTCCGTGGATACCTACAATACATAAATGTTAGAGAATGATTTAAAGAAAAGAGGAAATGGCATGGGATAATGATAAGGTTTATAGAAATTAATGAAATGCATGAATATTTCATTAGGCTATTCATTGTGACACCGAACAAACCATGGTTAAAGAGAATAATGTTTAATCCCGTGTGAAGAATGAATGGTAGCGTATCTTCGGAATGTAAAATGTTGCCAGAATGGTGTGTGAAAAAGCCCCCTGTTTCTCACTTGGGGTGAGGAAAAGTAATGTATTGGAATTTTTCCAAACAATCACCTGGTTGTGTTCAAAACCTGCGAGAAACGGGGAGCATTTAAAAGTCATTCAGTGCAACAAGCATCACCGACTCTTAAGCACTTAAAGTGGGAAAAAAAACAGGAAATGAACACAGATTAGTGTACTATATAGGGAATAGGGTACTATTTGGGCCTCAACCACTGATAAATGTGGTTGACTGTATTAAACCTCTAAAAATAGTCTGGATCAATGGAATCAAGAATAATCTACTGGGTCGGTCGGCAACTGAAAACGAACAGCGATACGCCGAAGCAGATGGATATTTCTGTGACATGGAAGGTAAATATAGACTCACTGTAACAGGAACTTACTTCATATCTATTAGAGGTGCAGCAGGCCTGGCCAACAAACAGAGCAGGCATTTAGAAAGACTGAGTACAAAGAGAGGTTACGAAATAAATATCCATACCCGCACACTGATGAACGCTCCCACAGTTTATTGTGCAATGTTTTGAACCAAAGCTCTTCATCAAGCTTACAAAGATCAAACTGTTGAATTGTGTAATTTGCTATTTACTGTATGCAACATAAGAGGTGCATACACTGTTGCATTGGATTGGTGAAATTAAGACATTTGAGATTATTGTTAAAGACTTTCCGAAAGATACTTCTTAAAGAGTGAGCCTTTCCCACATGGCCTACTGATGGAGCCGCATGGACTAGTACAAATAACAACGTCAGCCAGTAAGATGAGCCAATGAACCTACTCCTATGACACTGTCCTCCCAACCAATCAATTTTATGTACTGAGATAAATGCCTGTATCTGAAGTTGAGATGCAGAGCAATCTGAGCCCCCGCACATTGAAATGATTAGGCTGTTAATGCATAGCATTGACACAAGATGTATTTCATGCAGCTGAAATGGGCTTAGAATCTTTTCAGAGCGAAACAGAGAAGCATGACTGGCTGTGGCTGTGCTTTGTCTTTGAATGCCAGATCACACAGTGGGACAACAACTCTGGCTCTGGCCCAGAGGCACATCATGGGCTAATATTCCAATTAACTAATAATGTGCTCATTAAAACAGTAAAGCAAAACGGCCCAAAATAATTTTGAAAAACTGTTTGAATTTCTCCAATAACCATTTTCTCCTCTCAAAGCCATCTTGAGATGATTGGACAACAGAATACAATTAGACAGTCTTTGAGTTAATTCTATTTACTTTTGACATCTTTAGCCTACAGTTTCAGGGTAGAAGAATTGTCACAGTCTAATTTAGGTTTTATGGGAATCATTTAGCTCCTGTGGTGCTGCGTATTATACTTGGGTGGGTAGTTTATTTGACTTGACTCAGAATTAAATCAAAATGGCACTCGCTTGACTTAACATGCTGAAACAATCAGATATGGCTGTGTGGAAAAAAACATCACAGCACACCACATGTAAAATGTTTCTGGATAATGTCTAAATGGCTGTTGTTAATTTCATCATTAATTTATTTGCACATTACAAAACTGAATGCGTGAGAACGTTTGGGAGAAATCTGAAGAGAACAAAACAAAATCAGCATACAGCTCTGAATTCAAGTCATTTTGTAGATGTTTTTCAGCTCTGTCTCGTACGCTCACCCAGTAAAGTGCATCTGTCAACAAATCTATATAATGGCTCTGATACGGTAGTCTCTCCCGTTTTGTCATCATTTTCTTTTGAACAAAATGAATACTTCAACGATAATGTGCGGAGACAAAACAACAACAAAGTAATTTAGGGCTGTTGTCTTCTCTCCTGATCTTCAGGATCTATAATATGTGCTCTTTAATCCAATTATATGACCATCAGGTCATTTGCCCCTGCTCATGACATTCAGGAAGAGATATATAAAATGCTACATTACATTTGATTGCCAGGAACCGCCCCAAACACTACTGCATCTTTGTCATTTTAAACATCTTTTGTCAATGTCTAATCAAATCCTAATCTTTGTGCATAAAAGGACAATGCAACATTGGCATTTATCAAATATTATTCATTACTTTCTGATTTCATTATGTTATCCTTGAAAGTAAAGAAAGCATGTATATGTATAATTGTTACCAAGTTGATGATACCGTATGTTTTGAATGTTTGGTATAACTTTCCTTAAAACCAGTGGCTATGGAATTATTGTAAAGGCCTATTATCGACTTGCTATGAAAGACAAATGCAATTTCTATTGTGGTTGAGATTAAAGTAACTGTCCAGTGAAATCTCACTTTTAAAAGTTCATATTCTGTTAACACGCTAAATAATGTTGTTGACCCATCCTATACTCATAAAAACACTTCAAACGCCTCACCTCAAACTTGTATCCCAAACAGACCATTTAAAAAATGCTTGCTATTTCCTGATAGAACATGATGTCATGTTGGCTCATCAGTTGAGCTGGCCAATCAGACGTTCTACTCACATGAATATTTTTAATGACCGGTTTACGCCCACACCATTCTGTTGTTGGAGTACGCCCACACCATTCCAACACAGAAAACCAGTTTTTTTAACATACACAATTACCGTTTTTTGGAAGGAAAACTATTTCACTCATATTGTGGTTAATTATAGGTCATATTTCATAGAAATCTCGAAACATTTGACAGTAACTTTAAAAGTTTAAGAGAGAATGGCAGCTAAAAAAAAACAACAATAAAAAAAGCTGTCCTCTTTATTTAATTTAAAGGCTCTTGGACTTGAACCTGCCTCAGGCTCTAAGGCCAGAGGTCAGACATGAGGTGGGGTCAATAAAATTAGACGTCCTTATTGGCAGACACGCCTGAGGATGGAGGTGACCCTGCAGGCCAAAGGAACCAGGTGAGGAAAGACCTAAATGACGAGGCTACGTTGTCACGCTTCATTCCTACTCAACTCAAGCAACTTTTTAAAGCCAGATTGACATAATTTGACCTACTTACAGACAGAATGTCCATCATCCATCACCCATAGGGCTTTGGTCAAAAGTAGTGCACTACATAGGGAATAGGGTGCCATTTGGGACGCAAGCCGTATTTTGCTACACTGTAGCAGTGACAAAGACCTTCCCAAATCTTGTCTTTACCCTGGCCAGTAATGACTGTCTGTGTAACCCTCTTTCTAGGGTCACATTCTACTGCTGCCTGTTGACACTATAAGAGGGTTGTCAACAAGCTGGGAGTCAGATGTTCCAGTGGTTAAGGAGAGACAGTATGTCCTAGCACTGTGCTCCTAATGAGAGCGTCTGTAGATCATGGGTATCTGAACAAGTGCATTTTTTCAAAACATGTGTTGGGTAAAAGTGGCCAGTAGTGTAAAGCCTTGAAGATTGGCTACTTTTTCTGTTGTTTTGACTCCATGCCCTGTTCACTTTAAAAACCCATGGATTTGTCAGAAATAAAATCAGATTTTGCAGAATGTTAATGTATTGGTATTTAACAGAGTTCCCAACTTGTTGACTATCCTAATGTGTGTATATAATGGAAAAGGTAGAGAAGCAGCTCGAGGACAAGATAAGGGGACGGTTGGAGGGAGGCACGGGGGAGACAAGGGTCTCTGACACAGAGGCAGAGAGGTGCTGAATGTGCCTCTAAAAAGCTGACCACGTCTGACAAGTAGTTCTGAAGTCAGACAAAGAGACATGACCGAACCATAAGAACACAGCTGTGGCCAGGCTGCAAAGCTTCTGCTGCACAATATAAAGCCAGCGATCGGTACATAACCTTCTCTAACAGGAAATAGCAGGAAATACTCTGTTCTCTGGCATCAGGAGTGCTCTCTGGCCCATGTATCACAATGTAAATCATCTCAACTGTGGGCACACACCCACTACTTTCTAGACTGCTCAGTTGATCCAGGCGGGTTGGGCTTCCATCTCTAGCTGAAGAGTCTTAACAGATGAATGCTAAGCTCTTAGTCATAAAGGACATCTGAGCCTCCGTCTCCCAAAACTCCTCCTCCTCACTGTTCTGGGTAAAGCAGAACATATGAAGCCAGCCACAAACACAGTCATCCCAGGGAGGTAGGGTTCTGTTCTGAATGGTTGTTTTCCCTCTCCACTGTTTTCTGTTTCAGAGCCTTTGCTGCCTGACTGCCTGAAAGCAGCTCCCCTCTCTCTCTCTCTCTCTCTCCCTCTCTCTCTCTCTCTCTCTCTCTCTCTCTCTCTCTCTCTCTCTCTCTCTCCACAACAGTTCTACATACTAGGCTGCTGTTCACAAGCACGGTCTCTTCCATGTCTGTCTCACATGCCTGGCTAGCGCAGCATAGACTATCAGAGGTCCCTGAAGGCTTGTGATGCAGGATTTGGAATGTATCTTTAAAATATATATATTTCATGTGAGGGCTGATGAGGGATGAAGGGATCTCCATGGGCTTCAGAACTGTGGGACTCTCATTTAGTGGATCTCATTATAAGACATGGCATGGGCTTAGTTGCCCTGAATAATGGTCGGTGAGTCAATCAACAACCAGCTCGAATGGATCTTTGAAGTGTGAGTGCTTAATAATCACATGAATTAACTTGGAAGGTCTCTGTGAATAGGCCATTTGTGCCCAGGTTGATTACATGCAGGCAAGTGAATAGATAATAGGCCTTTTAATTCCACTGTAATATCTGCACAGACAATTTATTATTTGCGGTTAACATGGGTTTGAACGCAAATCACACACATCATTGCAAAGCTTTTGAGTTGAATAAGGATTGTGACAAGACCTTTGATGAATGAGTAGTAGTGTGAGACCATTGAAGTATTCAGTACGGGAGATTGGACCATTTGGTTCGTCTCTATCTCCTGTTCTGCGTCCCAAATAGCACCTTATTCCATTTGAAGTGCACTACTTTTGACCAGGGCTGATAAGGCTCTATAATGATCTCTTTATGGCCCATAGGGCTCTGGTCAAAAGCAGGGCACTATATACAGTAATATACTATAGCGTAGGGAATAAGGTGCCATTTGGGACACAACCTTGGACGTCAGTGGGCTAATCGATGTGAGACTGTGAAGAGTATAAGGCTGATTTGCAAATGGTCGAAAGGACTGGGCATTCTCAGGTCCCATTTCCTCTGTGATTTGATCTGGGCCCACACTGATCTACAGATGCTCTCATTAGGAGCACAGTGCTAGGACATACTGTCTCTCCTGAACCAATGGAACATCTGACTGACTCACATCTGAATGACTCAATACTTTTCTATAAAGAAACTGAACTGCCATCAATGGCTATGCTGACTCTCACAGATTGATACAATGAGCTATCTTATAAGCTATGTCAGGATCTGATATGGTGTCATGTCATATACATATACAGTTGAAGTCAGAAGTTTACATACACCTTAGCCAAATACATTTAAACTCAGTTTTTCACAATTCCTGACATTTAATCCTAGTAAAAATTAGAATCACTTCTTTATTTTAAGAATGTTAAATGTCAGAATAATAGTAGAGAGAATTATTTATTTCAGCTTTTATTTCTTTCATCACATTCCCAGTGGGTCAGAAGTTTACATACACTCAATTAGTATTTGGTAGCATTGCCTTTAAATTGTTTAACTTGGGTCAAATGTTTCAGGTAGCCTTCCACAAGCTTCCCAAAATAAGTTGGGTGAATTTTGGCCCATTCTTCCTGACAGAGCTGGTGTAACTGAGTCAGGTTTGTAGGCCTCCTTGCTCGCACACACTTTTTCAGTTCTGTCCACAAATTTTCTATAGGATTGAGGTCAGGGCTTTGTGATGGCCACTCCAATACCTTGACTTTGTTGTCCTTAAGCCATTTTGCCACAACTTTGGAAGTATGCTTGGGGTCATTGTCCAGCATCCCGGAGTCGCCGCTTCACTGCTGATGTTGAGACTGGTGTTTTGTGGGTACTATTTAATGAAGCTGCCAATTAGCCTTTTAAAAATAGAAACTTCGATTAGCTAACACAACGTGCCATTGGAACACAGGAGTGATGGTTGCTGATAATGGGCCTCTGTACACCTATGTAGATATTCAATAAAGAATCTGCCTTTTCCAGTAACAAAAATCATTTACAATATTAACAATGTCTACACTGTATTTCTGATCAATTTGATGTTATTTTAATGGACAAAAACAAGGACATTTCTAAGTGACCGCAAACTTTTGAACGGTATACATAAATATACATTTATATTGAAATCATGTTATATTTAATCAGGATTTCATCTCTATACAAGAGACACATCTTATAACAATTTAGTCAGTATAACCTGAGGCAAACTTGAACTTCACTCTCCTAACTGAAAGGAGTGAAAATTCCCCTGACTGTCAGACCGTTTAAAGGCTCCACAATAATTAAGGATGTTTTCAATGAAAGCGGAACAACAACACACAGTTGGGGAACCAAAAACATGGACTCAGCCAGCTCTGAACCCCTGTTGAGTGTCATTGTGAATATGTTCCCTTAAACTCCACCCAGTCATCTCCTGTCATTCAACAAATTCATAAGGCAGAACATAGGCCTAAGTGGTCCAGTTGGGGGATTTGATTTATTTATTTAACCTTCATTTTATCAGGGAGTCATACTGAGACCAAGGTCTCTTTTACAGATGAGCCCTGAATTACATAAATTACACAAAATACAGATCAAACTATAAACACAAAATGCAAGAAAAAAGAAAAGAATAACATGGTTATAAATAACAAATTGTCCTGAATTGCCCTAGAGGCAACATAACATCACATTTAAGAACATTTTGAAGATTGTTCCACAAATAAGGTGCAAGAAAACTAAAAGGTGATTTACCTAACTCAGTAGAGACCAAAGGAATTTCCAGAGTTAATTATCTCTGAGACCGGCTGTGGTAACTCATATGTCTAAAGGTTAGTAATGATGTTAGGTACAGTGGGAGTTTTTGTAAAAGGGCTTTAAAAATGAAATCATAGCAATGTATCAACCTACGTGACATCAAAGAGGGCCAACCAACTCTCTGGTAGAGAATGCAGTGATGAGTACTAAAATTGTCACCTGTAATAAAGTGCAGTGCGCTATGATAAACTGCATCTAAGGGCTTTAATGAAGTGACAGCTGCGTTCATATAGAGGATGTCTCCATTGTCTAGGACCGATAGGAATGCTGACTGAATAATCTGCTTTCTACTATTTAGCGAGAAGCAGAACTTATTTCTATAGAAGAAGCCCATTTTTATTCTCAGATTCTTAACTAACTTATCAAAACACATTTTAAAATACAGCTTTTCATCTATCCTGATGCCCAGATATTTCTAAGCACGGACACAATCAATATGGACACCAAAGTACATATGCTTAAATCATCAGACTACTTTTATGCGCGTTAGAGAATAACATATACATAATTTAGTTTTACCTGCATTCAGTACTAATTTCAGGTCAATAACGTTTTTCTGTAAAACAATGAAGGCAGACTGTAGTTCAGATAAAGCCTGGTCAACGGTGGGGATAATAACATCATCGGCAAACAAGTGCAGGTTACAAATTTTCCAGACAAGTTGATATTGTTAATGTAAACAGTAAAAAATACAGGCGGGACACCTTTCGTAATATCCAGGAAACCTAATTTAACGCAATCAGTAGATATATATTGAGTTCGATCTGTCAAGTAATTTTTGAACCAGTTACATGCAGCCTGGTTTAGGCCAATAGAGGAAAGCCTCTGAATTAGCAGCGAGTGATCAACAGTATCGAAAGCCTTTGACAGGTCAATGAAGACAGCAGCACAATGTTGCCTTTCATCCATACAGTTAACCACATCATTTATAACTAGGGATGCAGCAGCGATAGTGCTATGACCAGGTCTAAAACCCGACTGAAGTACATCTCAAAGATAAGAAAGTTCTTAGCAGAGAATTAATCAAGGATTCTATTTTAGCTAGGCAAGAAAGACCGATTAATTATTCACCACCTTTGTGAAGGGGGAGTACATGGGCCGCCTTCCAAACCTTGGGGATAGTACCAGATATAATAGTCAGGTTAAAAATATGGGTTAATGATTCAGCAATCACGGGGGGCAGAGATCTGCAGCAAAAAATGGATCAAGCATATCAGTCCTAGTGGATTTTTTTAAAGCCAGGCATCTAGCACGTCACAGATAGTTGAAATAGATTCACTAGAAGTTGACCGTCCAGTCAGCTACAGGCTGGCAGAGGGAAGAGCAGTCGATTGACTGACCAGGGTCAACTGCACCGCACCCATGTTTCTCTCAAATAAAAAGCCTGCTGAGATAAAATGATGATTGAAAGCATCACTTATCCCATTCTTCTCCGTTAGGACGCCAGAGTCAGACAGAACTTGCTGAAGCAGGGAGGAAGAGGAATTCGTATGCTTCAGTGCGTTTACTGTTTTCCAACATTTAGAAGGATCACCAGCAGAATCAGAGATGGAGCTTAAAAAGTAGCTTGATTTAGCTTTCTTGATCGAGATAGTACATCTCTGTTATTGTCAACTGTGTTAGTGTCAACTCTGTTAGTGTCAACTCTGCTTATGTAAAGGGTCTCACATCACCTGATGTACAGTATAACTATATCTAGAAATGAAGTAGGACCGGCACACACAACGTTTTGATCCAAGAGTGGATCTTTATCAGGTCACAGTAAGGGTCTCCCGTGTTGGGTTGGCAGTGGTCCCTCACTGTGGGATGGTGATGAGGCTGGAGATATCCCTCCACAGCTGGGTCTTCTACCTCACAGGCAGCTCTCTCCACTTGACCTGCATCGCCTGCCTCAGCACCAGGGAGCCACAGAGCTGCATCCAAAATGGCACCTTATTCCCTATATAGTGCACTACTTTTGGCCAGAGCCCTATATAGATAATAGGGTGCCATTTGGGACAGAGTTTCAGAGAAGCAGCCTGCTGAGCTGAGATGGCAGCATCCATCCGGTCAAGACAGATCTCGGAGAACACGCTGGATAATGGCAGCAGCTAGCGTTCATTTCTCAGTCACCCGAAACCCTTGTTTGCTTAAAATGAGGTTTCTCAGCAGGGCAGAGAGCTGAAGAGCACATTCAAGCTGATTGGACACACTTGGTGATTCCTGTACGTTGGATTATGTATGAAGCAATGTTGTTTACAGAAATATGGACTAGTGATCTTGTGTCCAGTTTTATAGCACTTAGCTGAGCCATTATGAGCTTCATTAGGTAATTCGTCTATTTTGCTGAATGAAATGTCTTGCAATATGTTTTCATGTAAATTTGCTGTTTCATTTGTGAAAGGTTCAGGTTTAGGAGTTCTAGATGTTCTGCGCAACAACAACACACGGGTCATGAGAAGTGCATTGAAGGAACGTTGTGTTTTGTTTTTGAATGATGACTCCCCATTCTTCGTATGTGTGGATGGGAAACAGATGTGATCTGATAAGACCCAGCCCCGGTGATAGAGTACAGAGATGTCTGTGGCGTCCCAAATGGCACCCTATTCCCTACATAGTGCACTCATTTTGATATTATCCCTATGGGCCCTGGTCAAAAGTAGTGCACTACAGTATATAGGGAATAGGGTGCCATTTGGGATTCACCCAGAGAAGTTATGCACCTACCTACGCCCCTTCATGGGTCCCTCGCTCCTCCATGTAAGCAGTGGAACAATCGTGTCGAACCGTGGAAATGACATTCGACTAGCTTGGAACTTGGTTCTGCCGTGAAGGAAATTGAACGATATTCCTCAGAAATAACAGACATGCATCACTCAGATGTATTTGAATTTTCCTGGCTCAGGATTGAGAATGGGTTGGCATTAAAATGGATCATACAAAATAACTAAGAACTGACTCACCTTATCTACAATTCGGCAGCTGATTTAAATATTTTTTTTTTCATGAAAAATACATAAATGTAAAATGCAACATAAAACAAATTTTACCTCAGACCTTGACCGTTGTATGCATAGTAATTTGATATCTCTGTTTAGGTTAATCGGTTTTGGATAAAGAATGACTTACTTCCCAATGTGGCATGTATTACAGCTAGCTATAACTGCACAACCCCACATGTGTAAAACAGTGGCACTGAGCCAATAGGTAATTGGATTTTATAGCCGCCAAAACAAGGTGTTTAACTGGTTGAGGTCCTTCTCACCCAGACAATGTATTTCTTCTCCTTTTTTACTGCCCTTCTTTGTATTTCCAGTTTCTGGTAGCTACTATACACTGAGTATACAAAACCTTAGGAACACCTTAATATTGAGTTGCACCCCCTTTCACCCTCAGAACAGCCTAAATTCTTTAGGACATGGACTCTACATGGTGTCAAAAGTATACAGGGAAGCTGGCCCATGTTGACTCCAATGCTTCCCACATTTGTGTCAAGTTGGCTGGATGTCCTTTGGGTGGTGAACCATTCTTGATACACACGGGAAACTGTTGAGCGTGACAAACCCTGCAGAGTTACAGTTATTGACACAAACCGTTGAAAGGCACTGAAATGTTTTGTCTTGCCCATTCACCCTCTGAATGGCACAAATACACAATCCATGTCTCAATTGTCTCAATGCTTGAAAATCCTTCTTTAACCTTTATCTACACTGATTGAATTCACTGGTGAATTAACCAGGTGACATCAATAAGGGATCATAGCTTTCACCTGGATTCACCTTGTCAGTCTATGTCATGGAAATAGCTTTAGTACACTCAGTGTATAAGGAGCAACACAAATTATATAAGTGCATTTTCAACCTTAGTTACTTAGCGTGTAATGTTTGAGGGATAGTATAATTGAATGCTGTTTGCGAATCAGTCATTAAACCACAATATGCCCCCTTCGCCTGCACATAAATTCATCCTTCCTTTGGGAGGTTGTTAGACATTCACCATACTACATAACTTGTTGGCAAGATAGCAACTATTATGCTGCTTAAGCAAGTATTCAGACCCATTTACCTTTTCCACATTTTGTTACGTTACAGCCTTATTCTAAAATGTATTAAATAAAATAAAAATCCTCAGCCATCTACACACAGTACCCCATAATGACAAAGCAAAAACAGGTTTTTAGATATGCATAAGTATTCAGAACCTTTGATATGAGACTCGAAATGTAGACTCGAAATTGAGCTCAGGTGCATCCTGTTTCCATTGATCATCCTTGAGATGTTTCTACACCTTGGAGTCCACCTGTGGTAAATTCAATTGATTGGATATGATTTGTAAAGACACACAAAACCAAGCCATGAGTTCGAAGGAATTGTCCGTAGAGCTCCGAGACAGGATTGTGTTGAGGCTCAAATCTGGGGAAGGGTACCAAAACATTTCTGCTGCATTCTGTCACGCGGAATGACGCTGTTGAGAGACGAAGCAGGTACAGGGAGTAAAACATTTAATTATAACGGACAGAAACGAGACAAGCACAGCGTCAGCAAACATAAACTAAGACTAAAAAACAATCAATGCAGCAGTGGGGAACAGAGCTGGGGAACTGACAAATATAGGGGAGGTAATAACAGGTGATGAGTGAGTCCAGGTGAGTCCAATAACGCTGAATGCGTGTGACGAGGGAAGGCAGGTGTGAGTGATGGATGGCAGGAGTGCGTGATGTAGGGTCATCTGGCACCCTCAAGCGCCAGGGGAAGGGAAGAGCGGGAGCAGACGTGACACATTGAAGGTCCCCAAGAACACAGTGGCGTCCATCATTCTCAAATAGAAGAAGTTTGGAACCACCAAGACTCTTCCTAGAGCTGTCCACCCGGCCAAACTATGCAATCAGAGTTCTAGAGTTCCACTGTGGAGATGGGAGAACCTTCCAGAAGGCCAACCATCTCTGCAGTACTCCACCAATCAGGCCTTCATGGTAGAGTGGCCAGACGGAAACCACTCCTCAGTAAAAGGCACATGACAGCCTGCTTGGAGTTTACCAAAAGGCACCTAAAGACTCTCAGACCATGAAAAACCAGATTTTCTGGTCTGATGAAACCAAGATTGAACTATTTTGGCCTAAATGCTAAGGAATGTGGGGATGTTTTTCAGCAGCAGGGACTGGGAGACTAGTCTGGGAGACTAGTCAGGATCGAGGGAATGATGAACGGAGCAAAGTACAGAGAGATCCTTGATGAAAACCTGCTCCAGAGGGCTCAGGACATCAGACTTGGGCGAAGGTTCAACCTTCCAACAGGACAACGACCCTAAGCACACAGCCAAGACAAAGCAGGAGTGGCTTCGGGACAAGTCTCTGAATGTCCTTGAGTGGTCCAGCCAGAGCCCAGACTTGAACCCAATGAAACATTTCTGGAGAGACCTGAAAATAGCTGTGCAGCAACGCTCCCCATCCAACCTGACAGAGCTTGAGAGAATCTGCAGAGAAGAATGGGAGAAACTTCACAAATACAGGTGTGCCAAGCTTGTTGTGTCATACCCAAGAAGACTCAAGGCTATAATCACTGCCAAAGGTGCTTCAACAAAGTACTGAGTAAAGGATTTATAACTTAGCAAACATTTTTTAAAACCTGTTTCTGCTTTGTCATTATGGGGTATCATGTGTAGACTGATGAGGAGGGAAAAAACCCATTTACTTAATTTTAGAAGAAGGCTGTAACCTAACAAAATGTGGAAAAAGTCCATTTGTTTGAATACTTTCCGACTGCACTCTAGTCAGTGAAGATGATGACTGTATAGCAGAACCTGTGAGAACCATGTTAACCTTGCTCTTAAGAACACAATCACGTCTGAACCGTGGCCACAGCAGCCGGCCCATATTCTCTCTCCTATCATCACCAGCTTCCTTCCCTCTGTCATCTTGCCACTCCACCCAGGGCTTGATCCATCACACATCCCTACCGACCTGGCCCAGTCAGCCGCTCTCTCCTCTCACAGAAGCCCAGGACATGCCCAGGTAATTGGACATCACTTCACAGGAGGGTTAAGGGTCTGAGTGATTGTCAGGGAGTCATGGAGTCAAAGCCAAGTGCTTATAAGCCCTCTCTGGAGTCGACACGCTGTCGCTGTAATCAATCTGCCTATCTCTGCGCAGGGTTTTTTTAGTTAGGCCCACAGATTCCTTCACACTCCTTAATAGGATCTTCTTCAATGGCAGGCAGATGTTTTCTATTCTTCTCCATGTAAAAATAGAGAAGTTGTATGGAAGAAGTAAAGTCAGTCCCACACCAGTGCTCAGAGTGCAGTCACTCAATGTGCAGTCTAACTCTATCTGTGACACGGCACACACCCACACTTCAAGGTTTAAACAAAACGCACCTATTTCATTTTTTTCCTTCATTTTCAGCAATTTTCTTTGGCTTTGCAGCCATATTGATATAAAAGACTGCAAGTTACGCTCTGATGGAATGAAAAGATTCAGCTGCTGTGTAAAGGTCCTTTACAATGGTCCTTTACAATGCCAAACACCGAGGCATAGCAGAGGAGAGGAGGTACGGAGTGTAGCAGATGAGCAGTAAAAGTAACTGTTCAGATGCGCTTGTTTGATGGTAATAAAATGGGTGGTTTGGAGTACATGTAGGTTTCCTTTGATTGGCTGTCAAACTCTCTTCTTTGTGGTCATCAATCACAATCAGTCTGTGTATACAAGAATCTGTGAAAGCTCCCTTGGATTTGAGCAAGACGTGTTCATTATGTGAAAGCCCCATGAGATTTGAACAAGAAATGTTGATTACATCATACAAAAAGTATACAGTCGGTTAAATGATGCTGAACGACTAATATTATTGTTGTTATCAAACTATAAAGCACTTAGATATGATGGAGTCCCACACTGACCAATGTTCACCGAATTAAGAAGATGCAAATGCTTCGCTCTAAGCAAAGTATGCTGAGAGTGGTTGTAGTAATATTGTACATTCATTCTGCCCTTCCATTTTGAACAGGTTGTTTGAAACTATCCATGCCCATTTTGGTACGCACACACCACAACACTGTTTCACAACTCCGCAGCCAACATTTTACCTCGGAAGGTCTTGAGGAAATTGAATTAGCCCTTTCCTGCAGTCAATGACCAAAAGCGCCATCTTTGGTCCCATGGGTGGAATGTTCTTAATATTTTTCATAAGTTCATCACTAATAAAGATTATAAAAATGTGGTGTTTCTATGTCAAACAGTTTTGTTATATTTCAGTCTTCTGTTATGTATATAAAATGTAATATTGGGATGCAAACTCAAAATGTAATACATGTCAACTCTATATCTGACATAGTACAGGTGTCTTCTCTTTTTGAGCCCATAACCATGTGTGTGAGATGTATACTTTTGTTTCAAAGTAGATTTGTTTAAGGCTACCAAGAATCACTCTGTGTGACCCTGATTTAGCCCACTGCAGTAAAAGGTTAATACTACATTTACAATCTCTCTGACACCTGGATTGCAATCTAAACTCATAACTCCATTCTTATTTGTGCTATACAAACTTCAACAAGGAGTTGAGGATCTCAAAACCTGTTTTAAAATTGCTGATTAATTGACTTAATTAATTGACTTAATCTGTGCAGGCCAGTCAAGTTCTTCAACACCGATCTCAACAAACCATTTCTCTCTTTGTGCACAGGGCATTGTCATGCTGAAACAGGAAAAGGGCCTTCCCCAAACTGTTGCCACAGAGTTGGAAGCACAGTACAATCTAGAATGTCATTGTATGCTGTAGCATTAAGATTTCCCTTCACTGGAAGTATGGGGCCTAGCCCAAACCATGAATAACAGCCACAGACCATTATTCCTTATCCACCAAACTTTACAGTTGGCACTATGCATTCGGGCAGGAAGCATCCGCCAAACCCAGATTCATCCGTCGGACCACCAGGTGGTGAAGTGTGATTCATCACTCCAGAGTCTAAAAGCGGCAATCTTTACACCACTCCAGCCGACGCTTGGCATTGTGCACGGTGATCTTAGGCTTGTGTGCGGCTGCTCGGCCATGGAAAAACATTTAATGGAGTTCCCAACGAACAGTTCTTGTGCTGATGTTGCTTCCAGAGGCTGTTTGGAACTCGGTAGTGAGTGTTGATTTTCACACGCTGTGCGCTTCAGCACTCGATAGTCCCGTTCTGTGAGCTTGTTTGGCCTACCACTTCGGGGCTGAGCCGTTGTTGCTTCAAGTCGGTTCCACTTCACAATAATAGCACTTACATTTGACTAGAGCAGCACTAGCAGGGCAGAAATTTGACGAACTGACTTGTTTGAAAGGTGGCATCCTATGACGGTGCCATGTTGAAAGTCTCTGAGCTCTACAGTAAGGCCATTCTACTGCCAATGTTTGTCTATTGAGATTGCATGGCTGTGTGCTCGATTGTATAGCTGAATCCACTAATTTGAAGGGGTTTGTCCACATACTTTTGTATATATAGTCTATGTCAATGCTGTATCAGGCTCTGCGGGCAGGCAACAACCGGATGCATCCGGTTTTCAGGGACAACAGAAAGAAAGCCTGTGACTTCCGCTTTTGGACGTTAACAAGGTGACGCTCCTACTTAACTCCTCCTCCACATTTACTGGATTGGTTCAACAGTGCAGAAGAGAACCTCCCCCAACTGTTTATTTTTCTCATCAGGACCAGAACAAAAGAAACGACGCCTGCGCCGTTAGGTTAACGCTGTATAAACACGCAGGATAAAGTCTGAAGTTTCAAGTGAAGTCCTGAGTCCTCCGCATCATGTGTTGATTTTCCTTCTTACTGATCTGCCTTGTGGGGATAGCTGGTCTGCGTCCCAAATGACACCCTATCCCATATACAGTGCATTACTTTTGAACAGGGCCCTGGGTAGTGCACTATATTGAGCCTAGGATGTGACAGGGAGCAGATAGAAAGCATGATGATGGATGAATGTGTGTTCCCCTCATCTATCCCCTGGGCAGGGGGAGGAGACGTGTCAGACATAGGATTTTCATTGGATGTAAAAAGGCTTTAAAACCAGGAAATGTAACCGAGACCCAGGCTACCTCTCAAATGGCAGCCTATTCCCTCTACTTTTGACCAGGGCTCCGGCCAAAGGTTCAGCCCTACATAGGGAATAGGGTGCCATTTGGGACACAGTCCCACAGCCAGCTGCAGCAGGTCATTACAACATATTATATCATTGATTTAGGTTGCAGACACACCCATACAGGGACGGAGCACATTACTCATTGATAATGCTGAGTGTTCATAAACTGTAGCCTGCTCATTAGTCATGCATTGTGACTGGGGCTAGCGAATAGGGTGCCATTTTGGACGCACCTTGTATGGACTATGCATTAGTCATTTATGGTGAATGCATGGATGTACAGACAATACACTAGTCGTTTGTTCTGGTGGTAGGTCCATATAGATTACAGTTGGGCAATTTCGGTGCTGGAGGGTTGGCGTGTGTGCTGGCATTTGTTCCAGCCCGGCTATAACATTCCCAAAACCGCAAGTTAATGTGGGTTAACTTGGCATGCTTGACAGGCATAAAATAAAGCCATCACAATGATGTCTTGACTCATGAGAACAGATGGATTATTAGTCTAGTCAGAATTACATGAATGGATACAGCCTTGCCCGTACTGTCACTGTACCTAGTATCCATCTGTGTGCACATGTCTGTGTATGTGAGTGAATGGATTTTGAAAAATGCAGTGTAGTACTTTCCGTCCCTCCTACCACATACCTCTTCTCCGACAAGCATCGGCTTGTTTGGTTTTCCCTGTTACTCAATGGTAACTTCACACTACAACAACATAACACACACCTGGAGTGCTAATTCAAGAACAGTGTGTACTTAACAGATTCGGGAGGGGAAAAAATGTATTACCAGTTGCTGTTATAGATGCATGGTGGACAGAACTGCAACAAGACAAATATAGTGGCAACACATAATGCGAAGCCTAGAAGAGCATGTAAACAGTACTTTAACGGAGAATAACTTGAAGCCTAGTCCACTATGTTCTTGGTGGCACTGATGATAATATCTCCAAGATGATTACCAACAGTAAGAGGAAGATGTTTAATACAATATGTATCATCCCTTATCCATTCCAACCACAGAAAGACAACAGCTAGCGTCCTATTAGCAGAACGCCCTCTGAAAACATCTGTTACACTTCCCCCATGCTAACATTACATACTAATGCAAACTCTCAACAAAGTTACAGAGATTGGTGCTAATGGGTTCAACATTTTCTTTCATTCTATTTTCCTCAATTGACCTCGAAAGTTAGCACTATATATTTTGTGTTGCATTTCCAAAGAGTCCATCGGTTAGCTAAGTGCATCTCTACATCTAAGTGGACACAAAGGACTTTCAAAACAAACCCTCTGTATCGGTTGCATTGACAAAACAACCCTATGACTCTGGGAGCTAATGAAGGCACTAGTCCTCATAAAAACCGACCAATCCAATTGTCCTGTTAAAAGTCTTCAAAGCTCAAAAGGAAAATAAAAGCAGCATTTCCTCTTGTAAACTCCCAAGTGATGGCAAACCAATTAACCCGACTAATTAGCCCAGAGAGAGAGAGAGAGAGAGAGAAAACAAAGCAACAGGATGGAAGGATGGAGTGCACTTCAGGCTGGGTTTTTGCCGTATTGATTGAGAATTAATGGCGGAAGCAGCAGCTGTCATTAGAGTGAGGAGAGAGAAAGGCCACAATGAACTATAGTAATGAGTGAAGAGATAAGGAATTCAGAATGAACCATTGTAATGGCAATCTATGGTTAAGAGAGAAGGCCAGAGTTAACTATAGTAATGACTCTGGGTTAAAGCGAGAGGAAGGCCAGAGGTAACTATAGTAATGACTCTAGGTTGAAGTGTCACGTCCTGACCCTAGTAAGATGTCATTTTCTATAGTAGAGTAGGGCAGGGCGCGACAGGGGGTGTTTTGGGCTAATCTATGTTTTCTATTTCTATGTTTAAGTTCTAGTTTGTCTATTTCTATGTTGGGATTGTTTGGGTTGATCTCTAATTGGAGGCAGCTGATCCTCATTGCCTCTGATTAGAGATCATATTTAAGTAGGGGTTTTTCTCATTGTTGTTTGTGGGTTATTATCTTTTGAGAGTGTGTTTGTTCCTCCTGCGGCACGGTTTGTTGTTTTCAAGTTATTTATGTATTGCATTAAGTTTCACGTTTAAATAAATATGTGGAACTATGAAAACGTTGCATTTTGGTCCGTTCCTTCGAACAGCCGTGACAGAATAACCCACCATAAAAGGACCAAGCAGCGTGGTAAGGAGCAGGAATGGACTTGGGATGAGATTCTGGATGGTAAGGACCATGGAGGCAGGCTGGGGAGTATTGTCGTCCGAGGGAGGAGATCCAAGCAGCGAAAGAGGAGCGACGATACTACGAGGCGTTACATGCACCGAAAGGCAAGACTGAGAGGCAGCCCCCCCCCCCCCCCCAAAAAAAAGGGGGGCATACGGGGAGTTTGGCTAGGTCAGGGGGAGCCCTGACTTAACTTCCCGGGCATACAGGAGAGAGCCGTGGAGCAAACCGGAGCCAAGAATGGAGTCAAGCACCGAGCTATGCGGTGATGCGCACTGTATCACCAGTGAGCATTCACAGGCCGGTGCGATCTGTGCCCGCGCCCTGCATTAGTCGAGCTAGGTTGAGCATCCAGCCAGAACGGGTTATGCCAGCTTTACGCTCGAGATCTCCAGTGCGCCTCCACGGCCCAGTATATCCTGTGCCTGCCCCACGTACCCGGCATCCAGTGCGCCTGCCCAGTCCGGGGTGTCCTGTTCCTGCTCCCCGCACTCGCCCTGAGGTGTGTGTTACTAGTCTGGCGCCTCCTATGCCAGCCCCACGCATCAGGCCTCCAGTGCGCCTGCCCAGTCCAGTGAAACCGATTCCTGCTCCTCACACTATTCCTCCAGTGCGCAGCCATAACCCGGTACAGCCAGTGCCTGCTGTGAGCACTCGGCCCTTAGTGTGTCTCCCCAGTCCGGTGAGACTGATTCCTGCTCCTCGCACTCTCCCTCCAGTGCGCCTCCATAGCCCAGTACGTCCTGTGCCTGCTCCTCGCACTCTCCCTCCAGTGCATCTCCATAGCCCAGTACGTCCTGTGCCTGCTCCCCGCACTCGCCCTGAGGTGCGTGTTACTAGTCTGGCGCCTCCTATGCCAGCTCCACTCATCAGGCCTCCAGTGCGCATCTTCAGCCCAGAGCCTTCAGTGGCGGTCTGCAGCCCAGAGCCTTCAGTGGCGGTCTGCAGCCCAGAGCCTTCAGCGGCGGCCTTTAGCCCAGAGCCTTCAGCGGCGGTTGGCGGTCCGAAGCCTCCGGTGATGATCAATGGTCTGCTTCCTTCGGACATACAGAAGCGGGGGGGATCAGCGGGCGGTGGGAGTACTACGCCCGGAACCAGAGCCTCCGCCATAGACACTAATCACCCACCCTACCCTCCCTTTGTGTTTTGTGGTTGTTTTGTTGTTTTTTGCGGGGGGGTTTGCATTCGGAGTCTGCACCTTTGGGGGGGGTACTGTCACATTCTGACCCTAGTAAGATGTCATTTTCTATAGTAGGGCAGGGCGTGACAGGGGGTGTTTTGTTCCTAGAATTTCTAAGCAAACAGCTGGAGGCAGGGCTTTCTCCTATAGAGCTCCATTTTTATGGAAAAGTCTGCCTACCCATGTGAGAGATGTAGACTCAGTCTCAACCTTTAAGTCTTTACTGAAGACACATCTCTTCAGTAGGTCCTATGATTAAGTGTAGTCTGGCCCAGGGGTGTGAAGGTGAACGGAAAGGCTGGAGCAACGAATCGCCCTTGCTGTCTCTGCCTGGTCGGTTTCCCCTCCTTCCACTGGGATTCTCTGCCTCTACCCCTATTACGGGGGCTGAGTCACTGGCTTACTGGTGTTCTTCCATGACGTCCCTGGGAGGGGTGCGTCACTTGAGTGGGTTGAGTCACTGACGTGGTTTTCCTGTCTGGGTTGGTGCCCCCCCTTGGGCTGTGCCGTGGCGGAGATCTTTGTGGGCTATACTCGGCCTTGTCCCGGGATGGTATGTTGGTGGTTGGAGATATCCCTCTAGTGGTGTGGAGGCTGTGCTTTGGCAAAGTGGGTGGGGTTATATCCTACCTGTTTGGCCCTGTCCGGGGGTTTCATCGGATGGGGCCACAGTGTCTCCTGACCCCTCATGTCTCAGCCTCCAGTATTTATGCTGCAGTAGTTTATGTGTCGGGGGGCTAGGGTCAGTCTGTCACATTTGGAGTATTTCTCTTGTCTATTCCGGTGTCCTGTGTGAATTTAAATATGCTCTCTCTAATTCTCTCTTTCTTTTTCTTTCTTTCTCTCTCTCGGAGGACCTGAGCCCTAGGACCATGCCTCAGGACTACCTGGCTTGATGACTCCTTGCTGTCCCCAGTTCACCTGGCCGTGCTGCTGCTCCAGTTCCAACTGTTCTGCCTGCAGCTATGGAACCCTGACCTGTTCACCGGACGTGCTACCTGTCCCAGACCTGTTGTCTCAGACCTGCTGGAACCCTGACCTATTCACCGGACGTGCTACCTGTCCCAGACCTGCTGTTTTCAACTCTCTAGAGACAGCAGGAGCGGTAGAGATACTCTCAAAGATCGGCTATGAAAAAGCCAACTGACACTTACTCTTGTGTTACTGACTTGTTGCACCCTCGACAACTACTATGATTATTATTTGACAATGCTGGTCATTTATGAACATTTGAACATCTAGCCCATGTGTTAATCTCCACCCGGCACAGCCTGGTTCCTCTCTAGGTTTCTTCCTAGGTTTTGGCCTTTCTAGGGAGTTTTTCCTAGCCACCGTGCTTCTACACCTGCATTGCTTGCTGTTTGGGGTTTTAGGCTGGGTTTCTGTACAGCACTTTGAGATATCAGCTGATGTAAGAAGGGCTATATAAATTTGATTTGATCTAATCTATGTTTTCTATGTTTAGGTTCTAGTTAGTCTATTTCTATGTTGGGATTGTTTGGGGTTGATCTCTAATTGGAGGCAGCTGATCCTCATTGCCTCTGATTAGAGATCATATTTAAGTAGGGGTTTTTCTCATTGTTGTTTGTGGGTTATTATCTTTTGTGAGTGTTTGTTCCTCCTGCGTCACGGTTTGTTGTTTTCCTATTTTCAAGTTATTTATGTATTGCATTCAGTTTCACGTTAAAATAAATATGTGGAACTACGAAAACGCTGCATTTTGGTCCGTTCCTTCGAACAGCCGTGACATGAAGAGAGAGGAAGGCCAGAGGTAACTATAGTAATGACTCTGGGTTGAAGAGAGAGGAAGACCAGAGGTAACTATAGTAATGACAGTCTAAACCAGTAAATTCTCAGCTAGCTAGCGCTATTAATTAAACCACTTAAGGGTTCAGGATGTGAGTGTGAGGTTAAAATATGCAGTTGCACTATTGCTCACATAATAAAATCATTATTACCTCACCCAGGGTAGTCTACACTGAATAAAAAGTCATTTCTTTGTACTAATATTAGTAGGTATTATATTGCTTAGTGGGACAGTGGCAATATAATAACAAACCTTTTAATATCATTGCTGTCTTATACTCTATACAGATATAAGCAATCCCAAAGCACTGTTGTGAAAAGGAATACAAATGACATATAGTGTGGATAACATCAAACACAACACAACACCAGTCCAGATTCAATTGGTGTTTAAGAGGTAGTCATTGTAACAGTCATACAATCTCATGTCATTCATTTCTCCTCGTCAATATGAAAGTTACAACAATTCTATATCATCTCGTAAAAACACATAGGTTGATGGATTGCCCATAGACCACAGCACCATGGGTAATAATGTTGTGTATGTGATCAAGGTAATATAATCACCTCAATCGTTTAAAACAAATTGCCCTTGTTTAACCATGGATTTTGTAATAAGCAATACATTTTGAGTTAACATGGCCATGCATTTTTCTTTGCAGATAAAAATGCTTTAGCATCCACAACAGTGTGGATGGAATCGGTGGTGATTACATGGAGTGGTGGGGTATTGAATTTTTTGAATATGGGGCCAGGTGTTCTTAAGATGATGGAAGGACAATACCAGACACACATTAAGGATGACATAAAGATGAACGGAAAGCAACAGAAGCTTTCCCAAGATTGCAAACTTATCATAGGGAAGGGCAAGGGCAAGATGCACAATATTGTCTTGATGTGACAAGATCGCCATCAATGCCTTTAGTACACAGAAGCCAAGGGCAATACGATACAGATGTAACCACCATAGATGCTACTTCAATAATGAAAAGCTTGCCATTTCAAAGAGCTGTTTTTGACATCGAGCATTTAGCTACTTGCTTTATTTGTTTCCGAAGGCCAGTTTCCCGGACACAGATTAAGCCTTGGACTAAAAAGGAAACTCAAAGTAGAATCTCCATGATAATTATGTTTTATGTCAGGACTATGCTTGGTCTGTGACCACCCCTAAATGTCTTACACCACATTCAATTTGTAAATGACATTCTCTTGACGTAACAAGTTTGTTTTCGGTGTTCAGTATTTGACGTAAACGTTCGGGAGCTGATGAATGGTGTAGTTGCGATCAGCCATAGCTGTCTCAGGATAGTGTTTGGTTAGTCAGGTAGCATGCGGTGAGACATCCGTCAGTCCTGTCCTGATCCTTCTGATTCATATTGCTCTCAGAATAAATGACACTGTTGGAACATCAATCAACAGAGGATAAGGAGACATTACTTGCCCTTCTGAACCGGCAGGTTGTTTGGCCTGCATTCAACATAGGCTTTTTCTATAGACGTTTTTCCTTTGGTGGGAGAAGTTAACGACACAACATCCAGCTTTTTTAAAACCCTAAATTGTGTTTCCTCTCAAAATTGTTTGTGTGCATGTAATTTAGGTCGTGATCAGGTTTCCCACTCTCATTAGAGGTTATGAAAAAACAAATATTAGCTAGTTACTGCCATGCATTCATTGTCTACAAAAACAATACACAAGGGTCTCAAGGGAACGGTTTATGTGCAAATATTATTCAAAGCATATCGAAGCGGGTCTGAAAAGTGTCTGACATTGCCATTGAATGTTTGTGATGACACCACTGTCACCCTGCCCAATCTTACAGCCAGATGTTTACATTTACATCTCATTTAACTCCCTGTGATGCTAATTGGTTACCTGCTGTTTAGGAGAGAGACCACCGACGGAGAAATGTCATCCGTGTGTTTGTCTGAGATTAAAGGTCGTATTATCATCAACTGGTTTTGGTTTTAAATCCACAGGCGTATACTTGTAGAGGTCATGATGCTAATAGCACAAAGTATCCACCGTCAGAATGTTTAGCCTGCATACTATACTCATATTGCAATCTTTCAAGCAATAGGAAAAGAGGTACAGTAACTTGCTTTATCTATTCCATTGTGGAGTTCAAAGAAAAAGGTTGGATAGCAGCTGCATCCTACCAACATTAACTCAAACAAAAATAGATTTTTTGGGGGTTGGTTTCAGGCTGGAATATCTGAATTAAACCGAAATGGAATTGAATAGAATAAAACATTTAAATTGATGTTATTGATTGAATGGCTTACAAACTGCCTTAGGTGATAGCCAGCCCATAGGAAAACATAATTTATTCAGAGGCTATGCAGGAGATCCCAGAGACACCAGTAAATAGACTCTGCTCCTATGGGCATTCTTCACGTTCATTGACTGCGGCAACTTACATGCTCTATCATGCGTGTATGTAACCGTAAGTATTGCCACAATATGTCAAGCTGAGTTGATTACAGGCTTTTGGGGTCATTTATTACTTTGTACTGTATGTTCATGCCCTTTGGCAGGATGGCCTAATTTAAGCTTGAAGAAGGAGACATTTTTTTTCCCCTCAATTGGACACTTTACCTGCCCTCATGAAAAACGTTTGTTGATGTAACGGCATTGATTTTACTCTCCTTCACTGCGAGGCATGAGAGGGAAAAAACAGCGACTGAATAGCTGCAATGTCCTCCTGAGACCCAGCAAAAAATGTTTGTCCTCTCTCATGGACATTCGTTTTTGGTACGTATCTCCAAGGCAATACATGCCACTGTGTTAGGTCCTGTTGTACCCTTGAGAGGACATTCGGGGCTTTTCAATGATATCACATGTGTATGAGTGTCACCTTGATATTTTATTCGTTCTGGTTCTTCAAAATGGCTACCATCACAATTAGCACATTTCATGGTAAGTGTGTGTAATTGTGTAATTATCGTTTTTGTGAGTCTGATACTTAAACAATTTCTAATAGGTAAATATCTCAGGAATAGTTGTGTTTTCAGAGCAGTGCAATACTTTTTTCACAATAAATAAGAGCTAAATAAGAATTAGTTAAATGCCCAGTGCAGTCAAAATTCAGTTAACCTGTGTTTTTGTGTCATATTTGTACAAAAGCTGAGGAAACTAACACTGTAAAAGTGTGAACAAAAATGAATAATGTTATTTCCTGATAGTTGCTGGTTGAAATTACAATTACAATTCTAACCAGCAAGTTTTGCATGGGTGGAGATATAGCCTGCCTGGTGACATCACCAGGCGGTATAAGTTAATAGACTAATAACAAAGAGAGTTCCAAACCTTTATGCCAATAACAGCTTGTTTTCAAGTTACATTTCCCTTCCATAGGCCCCTCCAACTAGGTCCCTTACTCAGACCACTCCCAGACTGTCTTACAAAAATGATTGCTTGAGAAATATTTTTTGGAAAAAATATATACTTTTCTTTCTTTTGACCATTTTAATTGAAAAATATTAGAGTAAGGTACTTAATTGTTACCTAGAAATGATTTGATAAACAGCTGCATTGGGCCTGTAATAAACATTCTCTGTAGTGGACATCAGGATGTGCTAACTATGTTTTTAACTACTGTCCCCATTTCCTGTAATATAAACACTTTCATATTTACTACCAACCGAGTCCTAATGGCCACTATGGTGCACATACTATACATACAATACAATACATAGACTCGGTACTGTTACCCCGTGTATTCAGCCAAGTTATCGTTACTCATTGTGTATTTATTCCTTGTTATTATTTTTCTATTTATTCCTTTTGTTATTATTCTCTCTCTGCATTGTAAGTAAGCATTTCACTGTTAGTCTACACCTGTTGTTTACAAAGCATTTGACAAATAAAATGTTATTTGATTTGAAATAAATAAACATATATATTTTTTTATGTTTTCTTTATAACATGTTTTTTTCACCCCAAACAAAAATCCTAAACTTTTTTCTTGCTGGGTCTCAGGAGGATATAGAGCTCATCACACTATTATTTCTACGGGATAATGCCAAGTCACTGTCTGCTTCCTAAATTGCACCCTATTCCAATAGTCCACTACGTTTCTCTATACAGTATAGTGCACTACTAACCTATTGGCTCTGGTCAAAAGTAGCGCACTATAAATGGAATAGGGTGCCATTTGGGATGGAGACTATAAACGGGCTGGTTGTTTAGCAACAAACTATGGGGCAAAACAGACGGGCTTGGCTTAGATTGTTGACAACATGTAAACTATATTTTGTCTCCAATATTTATTGAAAACATAAATAAATGTGCACAAAGAGCACTTGTTGTCCCTCATATACATTGTTACAGTTAGTTTGCTAATTTTAGCCATATTGCATCAGTCTAAACACCTGGATGGAACGAGCCACCTACGATTCTCCACATGGCAGCTTGTTGTCATAGTTACGAGCCATCTGGCCATAGCTGCGGGAAGTAGGGGTGTTGAGGGTGCTGCAACACCCCCTGATAAATCAGAATTGAAAAATAAATAATAATAATAAATTAAAATTGATATTTTTTATTTATTTTTTGCAAAATTAGTGCACTAGGCCTTCATTGCTTATATATGATCAGAGCAGAGCAAAACACAGCAGAGCGGGGAGAAATGCCCACGCCCCCTGCCCTAAACCTGGGGTTACTATACATAACTTTACCCATTGTATAAGGGATCTCCAAAAATGTAACATATAAGTTCAAGTCCTACTTTATCAAAGGCCTTCTCAAAATGTGGAAGAGTAGCTGCTGCCTTGGCAGGAAATAATGGGGATCCTTAATAAATACAAATACAAATGCGCTATGCATTTTTGTGGGATTTTTTCATTACTGCATTGAAGTTGAACCTTGAAAAAGCAGCAGGCCCAACTCGGCAGGGTGCAGATGAGGGCCCTGAGGCTCATCTCCAGACATGGAGCAGTCCAACCACAGCTCCCGTCTCTGCAAAGCAGGCGAGAGCAGGCAGCAGTTCACCTGGTGAAGGACACCCAAAAACAGCACCAGGCTCCTGAGAAACAGCAATGAACTGTCCTGTATCACTGCCTGAACGAACCGTCACTCTACCCACTGCAGTCAGATATACAACAACTCTACCTCTTATTAAATGGTTTCCCAAAATGTTATTTTTAACAATCACATTATAGCGTCATGAAAAAATGTCCTGTAATGTTTTAAGTGCCCTGTATTCTATTTATGCCATGTATTATTTAAAGTTCTTTTTTTATAAATATAAATTCTGCATTTCTTTAGTTTTATGAGCTCAAACTCAAACTTAAGTGTAAGGGGCCTCCAATATATTAAATGGACTGGATCTTTCTATGTACCACCTGTGTCCTGTTTCAGTAATAGTGAAATCAGACCTTCTTGCTGAGCATCTGATAGTTTACAATTGTCATAATTGTTAAAACATGCAAGAAGTGGATCTTTGAGTACATCAAAAAGGTTTGATATACTTTAACTCAACTGGTATGCCATCAAGTCCAGGTGTTTTCCCAGACTGTAAGAATTTACTAGCATCAACAAGTCACACCTCTCTAATTTGGCCTTCATAGAAGTCTTCCTATACAGTTGTTCATGTTACACTATTATTAGGGGAAATCCTTATAGTTAACTTCATTCGGTGTAGATGAAGGAAACTAAAACGAGTACATATGTTTGAAGTATTTTGCTTCCTCAAAATATCAGTCGGTGAGCCATGGATGACTCCATCATTTGTAGCATTTCTATGTTGAAGAGTCCAAAGTATTTGTATTTTTGACAATTTTCCATCCAGTTTGCTTTATTTGTGTTATATATTACACTTGATTGTTCTTGAATAAATTCCTCAAGTTCTTTTTGCTTTTATCTAATTTAATCTGTGTCTCAATGGTATAGTTTTTTGTGCTATCCAGCTATCCAGCTGTGCTGTTAGTACATTTCCTTTGTTAGTCTAATCTCTTTAGACCTAAATTGTTTTTGTTTTAATGATGAATATTGAATTGCATGGCCTCTGGGGATGCATCTAAAAGTGTCCCATACAATAAGGGGATCTGCAGTACCTATGTTATGCAGGAAAAAGTCAGCTATAAATGAGTTTGTCTTGGTTAGGAACATATTGCCATTCAGTAGGCTTCGATACAATGTCCAGTATCCCCTCCCATGTTATGTGAATGCTACTAAGGTTCTGTCTCTTTTGGTGTCAGTGAGGACACAAGAAAGTAGTCAAGACAGCTAGCTTGAATAAGCCTCCTGCATGTATATCTCACTAGGTCGGGGTTTTTAAGCCTCCATATATTCACTAGATTTAAAGTGTCCATGATAGTCATGGTCTTCTTAAGATCATGACAGTCTGATAGTTTGCAGTGTGATTTCCTTTTCAGTCCACCGAAGTACTTAAAACCGCGTTATGATCTCCCACCATAATAATAGGATCGTATGTTGCTTTTGAGCTTGATTGATTGTTCTAAATATTTTTGAAGAAGTGTGGATCATCATTATTTGGACCGTATAGATTGAATGAGCCAACATTGCATATTTTAAAGGATCCTTGCGGATCTGTTCGGACAGAAATGTATGTTCATTTCTATCATCACCCCTTTAGAATTTCTTTGCCCATGTCAGACATGTAGTTTTTTTTCATATAACATCTATAGTCATAGAGTGAGTTTCCTGTAAACAATAAATATTATTTTATTATTTTAGCCAGGTAAAGATGAATCATCTTTTTGTATGATCTGCTAAGCCTGTGGTTGTCAAACGTTTTATAGTCCCGTACCCCTTCAAATATTCAACCTCCAGCTGCATACCCCCTTTAGCACCAGGGTCAGCGCACTCTCAAATGTTGTTTTTTTGCCATCATTGTTAGCCTGTCACACACACACACACTATATGATATATTTATTAAACATAAGAAAGCTTGTGGGATGTAACAAAGAGCTCTTATAGGACCAGGGCACAAAATAATAATATAATGATAATCAATAATTTTGCTCTTTATTTGACCATCTTCCATATAAAACCTTATTTGTTCATAGAAAATTGTGAATAACTCGCAACAGGTTAATGAGAAGGGTGTGCTTGAAAGGATGCACATAACTCTGCAATGTTGGGTTGTATTGGAGAGAGTCTCAGTCTTAAATCATTTTCCACACACAGTCTGTGCCTGTATTTAGTATTCATGCTAGTGAGAGCCGAGAATCCACTCTCACATAGGTACGTGGTTGCAAAGGGCATCAGTGTCTTAACAGCGTGATTTGCCAAGGGAGGATACTTTGAGCACAGCCCAATCCAGAAATCTGGCAGTGGCTTCTGATTAAATAACATTTTCACAGAACTGCTTGTTGCAATTTCGATGAGGCTCTCTTGTTCAGATATCAGTAAGCGGACTGGAGGCAGGGCATGAAAGTGATAACGAATCCAGTTGTTTGTGTCATCCATTTCGGGAAAGTACCTGCGTAATTGCGCACCCAACTCACTCAGGTGCTTCGCTATATCACATTTGACATTGAGGCTATGATTAAGAAGTTGGAGCTCTTCTCTGTCTGCATTAACAAGGACAACACACAGGTCTTTCCATCATTGTATGATTTTTTGTGTGCAAATGAACTCAAGCTTATGGACAATTTTGTCCCACACATTGAATATAGTTGCAGAGAGTCCCTGTAATCCTAGATTCAGATCATTCAGGCTAGAAAAAACATCACCAAGATAGGCCAGTTGTGTGAGAAACTCATCATCATGCAAGTGGTCAGACAAGTGAAAATGATGGTCAGTAAAGAAAACTTTAAGCTCGCCTCTCAATTAAAAAAAACGTGTCAATACTGTGCCCCATGATAATCAGCGCACTTCTGTATGGTCGCTGCCCATATCATTGCATAGTGCAGAAAATACACGAGAGTTCAGGGGCCTTGCTTTAACAAAGTTAACCATTTTCACTGTAGTGTCAAATGTCTTTCAAGCTGTCAGGCAGTCGGGAGCGACTGCTTGCACGCGCGTTACCACTCCACTATGTCTCCCTGTCATGGCTTTTGCGCCATCAGTAAAGATACCAACACGAGCAGCAGCTACATTTGGTTACATACGGACCGTTAGTGGAATTACCACGAGAGAGTAACGGTTAATGTGATTGGATGTTAAATATTTGTCTAGGCTACCTGTATTTGACATTGTGTTGTTATTTCACTGAACACTAGATGGTTTAATTTTATTTTTAGCAGTGAAACGAGGATATTCAGGCGAGGGAAGAAAACTGTATAGCCCCGTTGGAAAATATAAATGGACTGTTAGAAAATGAGAAGAGTTGTACTTTTATTTATTTATATATATATTTTAAATGTGAATCACATTTTTATTTGGCGTACCCCCGACGGCATTGCGCGTACCCCAGTTTGGGAAAACCTGTGCTAAGCCATTACAATTATAATTAACTATACTTATTTCACCACTACCATAATGAGATACAAGTTTCAGTTATACTTACCATAATATGTGTTACTAAACCTACTAGCATCACAATGATCAAGTATCCATATAGTTGTACCATGATACAGTTGAAGTCGGAAGTTTACATACAGCTTTGCCAAATACATTTAAACTCAGTTTTTCACAATTCCTGACATTTAATCCTAGTAAATATTCCCTGTCTTAGGTCAGTTAGGATCACCACTTTATTTTAAGAATGTGAAATGTCAGAATAATAGTAGAGAGAATGATTTATTTCAGCTTTTATTTCTTTCATCACATTCCCAGTGGGTCAGAAGTTTACATACACTCAATTAGTATTTGGTAGCATTGCCTTTAAATAGTTTAACTTGGGTCAAATGTTTCAGGTAGCCTTCCACAAGCTTCCCACAGTAAGTTGGGTGAATTTTGGCCCATTCCTCCTGACAGAGCTGGTGTAACTGAATCAGATTTGTATGCCTCCTTGCTCACACACGCTTTTTATTTTACTAGGCAAGTCAGTTAAGAACAAATTCTTATTTTCAATGACAGCCTAGGAACAGTGGGATAACTGCCTTGTTCAGGGGCAGAACAACAGATTTGTACCTTGTCAGCTGGGGGATTCAATCTCGCAACCTTTCGGTTACTAGTCCAACACACTAACCACTAGGCAACGCTGCCGCCCCGGGACTGAGGACTGAGGTCAGGGCTTTGTGATGGCCACTCCAATACCTTGACTTTGTTGTCCTTAAGCCATTTTGCCACAACTTTGGAAGTATGCTTGGGGTCATTGTCCATTTGGAAGACCCATTTGCAACCAAGCTTTAACTTCCTGACTGATGTCTTGAGATGTTGCTTCAATATATCCACATAATTTTCCATCCTCATGATGCCATCTATCTTGTGAAGTGCACCGGTCCCTCCTGCAGCAAAGCAACCCCACAACATGATGCTGCCCCCCCCCCCCCCCCCGTGCTTCACGGTTGGGATGGTGTTCTTCGGCTTGTGAGCCTCCCCTTTTTTCATCCAAACATAACAATGGTCATTATGGCCAAACAGTTATATTTTTCTGCAAAAAGTATGATCTTTGTCCCCATGTGCAGTTGCAAACCGTAGTCTGGCTTTTTATGGCGGTTTTGGAGCAGTGGCTTCTTCCTTGCTGAGCGGCCTTTCAGGTTATGTCGATATAGAACTCGGTTACTGTGGATACACGTACTTTTGTTACTGTTTCCTCCAGCATCTTCACAAGGTCCTTTGCTGTTGTTCTGGGATTGATTTTCACTTTTCGCACCAAAGTACGTTCATCTCTAGGAGACAGAACGCGTCTCCTTCCTGAGCTGTATGACGGCTGCCTTGTCCCATGGTGTTTATACTTGCGTACTATTGTTTGTACAGATGAACGTGGTACCTTCAGGCATTTGGAAATTGCTCCCAAGGATGAACCAGACTTGTGGAGGTCTACAATTTGTTTTCTGAGGTCTTGGCTGATTTCTTTAGATTTTCCCATGATGTCAAGCATAGAGGCACTGAGTTTGAAGGTAGACCTTGAAATACATCCACAGGTACACCTCCAATTGACTCAAATGATGTCAATTAGCCTATCAGAAGCTTCTAAAGCCATGACATCATTTTCTGGAATTTTTCAAGCTGTTTAAAGGCACAGTCAACTTAGTGTATGTAAACATCTGACCCACTGGAATTGTGATACAGTGTATTATAAGTTAAATAATCTGTCTGTAAACAATTGTTGGAAAATTACGTGTCATGCACATAGTAGATGTCCTAACTGACTTGCCAAAACTATAGTTTGTTAACAAGAAATTTGTGGAGTGGTTGAAAAAACGAGTTTTAATGACTCCAACCTAAGTGTATGTAAACTTCTGACTTCAACTGTATATGCACTGCTAAGCATACTGTTGCTGCAACTGACTGTGTAGACCTCCAATGGTCCTCCCTTATCCCACCCGCTAAAACCTTCCCCATACCAGAAAGAACTGACCACCCCTTTACCCATGACGCACCTTTTGCGTCCTAAGCTCACCTTCAACCGCCGATTGGCGTAGGTCAGAAAGAAACAGTCCGTCCCTTGTGATTGTTAATGTATGACTCAGACATCCAGTAATCCACGTGGGATATCCCTGCCCTACACAGGGCTGGATGGGAGGGATTGCGGGTTATAGTATATGTGTGTGTCCCAAATGGCACCCTATTCCCTATATAGTGCACTACTTTTGACCAGACTTTTGACCATTCCATTTGTGAATATTGGCGCTGTAGGATATACGCTAGAGATAATTATAGGGTTAATATCGCTCTATGAGTCATACTAATGTACATTTAGAATGTTGTGACTCTGAGTCAGTTTTGGTCAGGCTCTGCCACTTAAGCTACACAGGAAAAACTCGACAACTCCTTTGTCTCCATGGAGATCAATTATGGCCCTTAGTCATATTTCAAAACGCATGCATGCTACTCAATGGTAATGTAATAAATGATTCATCCTCGTGGACATTCTAGAATAGTGTGATTGTGATGCGGTTTTGGTCACGCACTGACAAAGATTCAAATCCTTTGACTCCAGTGAAATGAATCAATCTAACTACTCAATAGTTGTATAGCAAAAAAATGGGTCATTCATTTTACACAATGACATACTAACCCTTTAGTGAACCATGGCTAAGAAAACACCCTACGCATCTAACGTATACTCCGCAGTCCTGTACGGCCTAGAAAATAACCTTCACCGTTTCCATGCTCTGTGTGGTCAGATGATGATAGAATGCTGAGTGCGTTTGATCAAGATTAATAATCCCGCTGGTGGTTTATTTATTATTTTTATCTCTTCAAACATTTTGAGTTGAGACGAGGCTGAACCGAACCAAGCAGTCTGAGTGATCAAGCTAAATTGCCTTAGAGGACCATTAATAGTTTATAGGCTGACTTGATGAAAGACAGAAAGGCAGGAGAGGAAAACAAGTTAATTAAATCAGATCTCCCTGCCTGTCTGCAGGACGCTGTGACACACACACACACACACACAGAAACACTGTCTGCAGGACGCTATGACTTTACTGGCATGGTGGGACATAAAGATTATCATTATCATTTTCATTAGCCAGCTGATTGTTTGGGGGTCTGTACAACACACGAAATTGCCTCTCTTCAAACCTCTGACAATGTTCCATTATCATGGCGTTCCAAAATGAAGGGGCGTCAGAAACAACCATTTTGGACTGGGTTTCTTTTTTAGGCCGCCTGCAAGGCTTCTTAATTTGATTGGTGTGAAGTATGCTAGAAGTCTACCGTACTCAACACAGTCACTGCATTGTTTCCATTTGGAAACATCAAACTGCATCAAACTGCTTCTTCTGTGATGGATTACATCTTCTTTCATGTGTGTGTATGTGTGTAGATCCATCCCTTTGAAAGCCTAGATCCATCCCTTTGAAAGCCATGGCTTACCGCTGTTTGTCCAATGAAGTAGTAATTGCATTGACCTTGTTGCTATGGCAATCTGGTGTTCATTATGAGACAGTGGTTTTGATTCCCCTGGCTGTAACTGCACACACACGCATACGCACACGCACACGCACACGCACACACACCCACACACTTCATTTCAGCCATAGGAATGGAGTTCTAGGCTAGGTTTCATACTGTAGGTTGCATCCCAAATGGCACCCTATACTGGTCAAAAATAGTGCATTAAACAGAGAACATGGTGCCATTTGGGACTCGGATATAGCTAGCGCTAGGCTAGCTGCCACTGCTCTGGTTTATAAATATGTCCTAATGAGCCAGCTCCTGATTGCAATGTGGCACGCTTAGTCATTAAATGAAATCACCATGGATACACAGTGTCTGGAAAGACAGAGGTAGATGCCATGAAACCACCACATGGAAATAGACTTTATATGTGATGGAATGATGAACACATTTGGAATAAAATAACTGTTTAAATAGTTCTAAATGTCTTATATTACACATTATCACCGGTTGCCTCAAAGGAATGCGCTACAATAGAGTATTTGTCATACTAACTACGGTAAATCACTTCTGGAATTGTAAATGAGTTCATTGGGGGGGAGCACATGTGTATTTCATTTCATTGTCTTTTTTGTTGTGCGTATGGACCCCAGGAAGTCTAGCTGTCGTCCACTAATAGGTATCCAATAAAAAAGAAAGAAACAGTACTGTTGAAAAGAGCTTGGTATAGCACTGGGTTGAGGTATTGAGATAAATCCCTTCCACTACTACATGTGTAGATGGAAATGTGGGTAGGATGGTGCAGCAGGACTCCCCAGTAGCCCCCCACCAGCTGAGAGAGAGAGCGGATTAGAGAAACAGACACAGTCTGCTCTTGGACCGCTGCCTCCACCCCTCTGCCATAAAGCATGGCTATGGAGAAGTTCCAATGAAACGAGCCAATCAAAATGTCAACCTCTGTTATGTCATAAAACATCAATCAATGCATTCTCCCTCTCTCCCTTTTTCATGTTTGACCTGATATTGGTTGGACTTGTTTGGTGTGGGGTTGTGCAGTGTTCCCATCCTAGCATTCAAGGTAGGAAAAGACATCTCTTGGTGTTGTATAACCCCTGATCCCACCCATAGGTCCTTGACTCCAATCCACCCGCTATCAATTCAGAGATGTATGAGTGCTGCAGCTACAATGGAGATGCCCTTTTACAAGGACGAGCATCAACTCTCAGAATGCTCCGAGTGCTCCACTTTTAACAGCAAACAAATTAGCTTCCACAATTGGTAATGGAAAAACTTAGGACCAGGAGTTTGGATATGGAACTGTTGTGTGTGTTTATGTGAGTAAGTAAGAGAACAAGAGTGGATTTGTGTCTGATGAAGAAAGAAAGAGAAAAAGAGGGTGTTAAACGGGTGTGGACTTCGCTGAGTGAATGAACAAGCAAGTAAAACTAAATATAAAAAAAAAATCTAACAAAAATATGTATTGTCACATACATCAGAGAGGTGCAGTGAAATATGTTGTTTTACAGGGTCAGCCATAGTAGTATGGCGTCCCTGGAGCAAATTAGCAGTGGTGGAAAAAGTACCCAATTGTCATACTTAAGTAAAAGTAAAGATACCTTAATAGAAAATGACTCAAGTAAAAGTGAAAGTCACCCAGTAAAATCCCACTTGAGTAAAAGTAAAAAAAGTATTTGGTTTTAAATATAATATCAAAAGTAAATGAAAAGTAAAACTATAAATCATTTCAAATTCCTTATATTAAGCAAATTTACAGATAGCCAGGGGCACACACTCAGACATAACTTACAAACAAAGCATTTGTGTTTAGCGAGTCCGCCAGATCAGATGCAGTAGGGATGACAAGGGATTTTCTCTTTAAGTGCGTGAATTGGACCATTTTCCTGTCCTGCTAAGCATTCAAAATGTAACAAGTACATTTGGGTGTCAGGGAAATTGCATGGAGTAAAAAGTACATTATTTTGTTTAGGAATGTAGTGGAGTAAATGTAAATGTTGTCAAAAATATAAATAGTAAAGTACAGATATCCCCAAAAAATGACATAAGTAGTACTTTAAAGTATTTTTACTTAAGTACTTTACACCTCTGCAAATTAGGGTTAAGTGCTTTGCTCAAGGGCACATCGACAGATTTTTCACCTTTTTCACCTCGGCTCTGGAATTCAAGTCAGTGACCTTTCAGTTACTGGCACAACGCTCTAACCGTTAGGCTACCTGCCACTCAAAGTACAGAGGTTGTGTCTGCGTGCACAAGGCAGGAGTTGGATAGTGAAAAAGAGAGAGAGAAAAAGAGGGGAATATTCTGTAGAGGAAAAGGGCTGCATTCCAACTTCCAACATCTGCACAAGGTCCACTCCCACACCGAGGGAATTCCTTCAGAAATGTACACTATTTGTCTGAGGGAGGGGTGAGGGGGTGGGGGCGGATGCAGGGACCAGCCCTTCTGAATCATTACAGCTAGCTAACGGGTCCAATATTTGGCCCGCGTCCCAAATGGAACCCTATTCTCTATATAGTGCACTACTTTTGACCAAAGCCATATGGGTCCTTTTCAAAAGTAGTTCACTATATAAGGAATAGGGTGCTATTTGGGACGTGGCCCTTGTGTTGTTTCCTCAGATACACAGCACTCTGCACAGAGGAAATGAGTTCCAGCACTGACAGCAGTATAGGGGAATGCTTTTCATTTTCTATTGAGATGTTGTGAGTCATGACAGAGATGCCAAGGCCAGAAATGAGTCGCCAGCAGGGAGAAATGAGTTGACTTGTCTACTTGATACATGACAAATTTATGGACAAAACATGAGATTGAAAATTAGATTTTCCTTTGTGTGCCTCAACAATTCTTCACTCCCTAAGAAAGGTTGTATAGATTGCAAAAGGTGTGAATAATAATACTGCATTGCATGAGGTATCGTAGACTGAGGAGATAGATAAGAACATTTCACCCAGATTATGCTTAAAATGGCACCCTATTCCCCACATAATGCATTATTTTTGACCAGGGCGCATAGCTCTCTGCAGAAAGTAGTGCACTATATAGGGAATAGGGTGCCATTTGGGACGCATACCTATTCTCCCACTGCAATAAAAGGCATTGGAACCCAGGGGAGAAGAACGTCTCCCCTTGATCTCACTCAAACACTGACAAGCTGAGCCAGTGGGAAGAAGAAAGGGAAACCAACTCTTTCCTGTGGAGAGAAAATAGTCCTAACTGCTTCCTCATTTCTGTTGTTTAGCATAGAAATATAGGAAAAACTTGAGTAACCACCACGTCCCCTCACCTCAAAATATATTATATTATAGAGATCATCTGTTTGAAATAAAATGTTTGTCGGAGCAAAATGAAATTAACAGACCCAACAAGCAGTATTGAGTTTATCACCGTGTTGATGAAGTGCGGTTTGAACCGTGCAGTCTGGCTCAGCAGCGTTCACGTTCCTCTTCTGACACCTCTGTCAGAGACTGACCCCAGTGGCGTCTGGGCTGGGTAACATCTGTTTGAAGACCCCACTATGCCACACCACTGCATGTTTGTAGGATTATGTGTGTGTGTGTGTGTGTGTGTGTGTGTGTGTGTGTGTGTGTGTGTGTGTGTGTGTGTGTGTGTGTGTGTGTGTGTGTGTGTGTGTGTGTGTTTCAATGACAGGGAGCCCTGCAGCTCATAAGTTACACCTCAGCACACAAAACAAGGGACTTAGAAGCAGCAGCTTGTCAAAGGCTGTGGTTATTCCAGTCGTTTTGTAGGTTCGACTGACTCAACAATGTAAAGTTCTGTCATGTTTTTAGAGAGGGCGTCGTCTGAATATGTTTTCTGTTTAAAGGTTTCTCATTCCAGTGAAGACATTAACTCTGCCCTTATCAAGGTTGAATGTTTGAATGAAATGGTTTGAATGAATACCCAAACACATTTCGCAATCGTTGTGAGAAGACAGAGAGTCTGTCCCCATTCTGCTGACTATGTTGGTTAAACGTAGGCTAGTCAGTACATATGTTTACAGTGCTTGTTAATAGCACAGTTCGTGTATACCTCAGCTGTGGCCCACTTCTGGATGTTTTGTGCAGCTGCAGTCTTACTCCACGTCTACGTCCCAAATTAAACCCTATTCCCTTTATAGTGCACTGCTATTGACAAGACGCAGTCTCAGTCTGTTGAGCTTTAACCTACTGCGTTGAGATTCCTCTACCAAAAGTAGAACCATCACGCTGATCACGTTGTGTTTTCCTTTTCAATCGTCATTATTATTATTATTACGTAACAAAGCATGCAATATACAAACAGGAATACAATATCCTGAGAAATGTTATCTACTTGATCCACCATATTTGAAGAATTCAACTGTCCGTCAGATGTTTTACATTGTTGTCGGGAACACTGAGTTGCAGGCATGTAGTGACTGGATAGGAAGACAGAGGTGGGGAGTAGGGAAGGTAGGAATGCCAGAAAACAGGCTAGTGCCACACCCAGCCACACACACACACACATCGACAAAGTGAGCTATTGTTATATGTATCTGTCTCTGTGGTTGGTTCTTCAAAGGGAGGATCGAATGATGACATCAGTTGTTTGGCTGCAATGACTTGACTTGAGGCCTATATATGGAAAGGCACAGAAAATGGTCTGATGCAATATTCTCTACGTGCTGAATGCTCAAGCAATATCGACATCTATAGCTATGCATAGCTGATATACGTTGAGTTCCCTTTGCAGATAGCAGGGAGAAACTGAAGGCAGAATGCATGCTAAGTAATGCAGTCTCCTGTGACTGTTCAGCAAACAGTAAATACTGTAGATAGTAGAGCCAGAGAGATAGGCCTACCTCACAGTGTGTGACCCTGTCTCACTATCTTCAGTTGAAACAAGCTACTTCTGCTTGGGAATGATACTGTTGTGCACTTCAGCACTGTAATACACTTGACCTGACCTGGCTTTGAGATGGGGAAGAGATCCACTAGAGAAGTGTCCACCATTCAGATGATGCATGTTTGCACTGCTGGCTCACCTCAATGCCCCTGTGTTTGCAGGTCTCTCTCACTGGAAGGTAAAGTCAAAGGCTTCGTCCCTTTATAGTGCACTACGTTTGACCAGGGCCCATTGGGATCATAGGGATATTTTGATCAAAAGTAGTATGGGGTATAGGGTGCAGTTTGGTACGCAACCAAAGCATGATGGCCAGACTCCCCATAGAGATAAAGGCCTGGTTGGTGATTCCTCTGTAGCACAGAGAGTTGGACACTGAGGTCAACCTGCAGCTTAGTCAAGTGCCAGTAACTCAGCCAGAGTGGCCCAGGTCACTGACTGAGTCTGCATCCTAAATGGCACCCTATTCAACACATACTGTACCACTTTCGACTGGTCCCCATAGGGCTCTGGTCAAACTTAGAGCACTATATAGGCAAAAGGCAGCCATTTGGGACAGAAACTGAGAGCTGAGAGGGGCTGCAGCTGGATTAAGATGTGCTTATTTTTCATTTCAACACATGTTTTTAATTTGGGCTTCACTTCAAGGGGTCAGCTCTGTCTGTCTGAAGATGACCTAGTACTAGGCCCTCCCATGCATCTGGTGTCCTTGTTATGGACAAATGTCACTTTTCTGGGTCTCTTGTGGTGATTATGAACGATCCTACTAGATGTTCAGTTTGGTTTCATGTGATAGAATCAGATCGGCATGTTATGAGCAGCATTTTGACACCTCACCATGTTGTTGTGAGAGTTTGAAATATTTCCAGAGAGAGCTAGTGCTAGAAATGATTTGTGTGCTTGATACCACCAAGATTGAAGTAAGCCACCTCACCAACAGTTAAAAAATGTTTTGGAGACAAGAAAAGCTTCCACCACAAGCTTAATTTCACAGTAAGCCCCTAGAGACTTGTGTGACGCAGCAAAATGTGTTTTTGTGAGAATTACACACCATGAAACAGTTTCCCTCATATCTTAAATTTTACTGGCTTTCCACTTGTCACCTTTCTCCCGCTGAATGAAAGAGGGGGATTATGTGAATCTTGGAAACGTGTTATGTTGTTAACATTTCTTCTTCATTCATCCCATGGAAAATAAAAATACATTTTGTGCTGTTCCACTATAAACACCCAACCTCCTCTTTAACTATGAACAATTTGTCACAGACAAAGGTAAAAAAACAAAAAAACATTGCAGGTCCTTATAACCTTCTGGCTGGCGCTGCATAAAATTACAGGTAATATATGAGCTTTCTATTTGTCATAACTTTCCTCTCTTCTCTCTCCATTGTGTGGTCTCTCTCTGCTTCCCCTCTGTCTTCACTGACAATACAGTATACGGGTAAAGAGTAAATACTGTACTTAGCATCTAAATTGTTGCACCAAAGTGCCCAGCTGACAGTGATTAATCCACTTACTGCCAGACTCCTGACCTGAATTCGACACACGCACATACACACACACACACACACGCACACAAGCACCGACGCATATACACACCCCTTTTCTCCGCTGTTATTTTGATGAATCACATATATATTTTCGTCCGGTATGTTATTTCCTATGGCAGTAGTGGCCTATTTCTCCAGACAGTATGCACACAGGGAAATGTACATTGTAAAATAACCAACTGTTTTCATTTTCCCAAATCTAACCACTGCATGATTATGACTATGCCACTCCACTTTGATCCCAGGCAGGGAGGTCACAATTAGATGACTCATGGTTAATCGTTCCAACCAGTAGAACTACGCATGTACCACTAGTAACACTTACTATCAATAGCCTTTTTGGGGGGATCCATTCTTTTGATACGGTCTCGCAAGGTCTTGCAGAACAACACAGAGTTTTCTTCACCAGTTATAGTACATAAACTCTCTATGACTTTGAGATTGTGACAATCGGAATTTGTTCTAGGCTATTGCGTGTAGGCCTACTAGAGGTTTCTGGGTTTTTGGACACAGTCTTTACATGTCTGTTCTGGCTGTCTTCCTATTGAGTGCAGATCTGTGAACGTTTCATTCTGGCTGCATGCCAGCCACTTTCTGGCTATGCTGCCTTGTTCTGGGATCACACACACATTCCCATACACATTCACACACACACATGTTCACACACACACACATTCACACACACACACGTTCACACACACACATGTTCACACACACACACACACACATTCACTGGGGACATACTGTAGCTGTGTGATTTCTCACCACTTGGGAATCTTGGCTCGGTATGCAGCGTTGCCTTCGTAAGGGTCCCAAATGGCACTCGTTTACCTACATAGTGCACTACTTTTGACCAGGACCCACGAGAACAGGGTGCCATTTGGGACGCAGGCTCTCCCTGTCTGGCTCATAGGCGATCTTAGCAGAGGGAAATGGCTCGCACCCATGTTAGTGAATGTGGCGATTGTTATTGAGTCGGAACATAGCTCAGAGATTGAAGAGGGTGGTGTCTCTGGCATTGTAAATAGGAGTGAGCCCCTCCTCTTTCTCATTGCCTGCTAGGGGTGGGCGAGTATCTGGACCCCAGACAGGAGGAGAATGAAAGAAGGGACTATTTAGGATGGTGATGGTGGTGGGGGTATTTATTGCAAGCACAGCTTAAAATTGTGCAGACGCACAGGAATACAATAGTGTCCAAGCTTTTTGTTTCTCCTGCAAGAGGAGACTGCAACATGCAATGAAGCTTTAACTTGGCCAATTATATAAAGGAAAAAAATTCAACTCTATAGGACAGAAAAGGTCGAGTCATGTCCTCTAGCTATGACCAAGAGCAGAGGTTGCCTACTGAACTTCAAACTGATCTCATGCAACTGAAGAATGAGAATCCGAAAACTGCATCGCTACTATTGTATACAGAAGGTTAAGAAACATTAAAGCAACATCAAAAAGCAAGACCATTTCAGAGATCCTTCCACACAGGACGCCTGGCTCCTCAACGTCCTGGCTGGACGATTTGATAACACAGCCCTAGGTGTTTAGGATGGGCTATTCACACAATCACTGAAGTACAGAAATGGCCATGAACAATTAACAGTGATAATGCATCCCAAATGGCACCCTATGGGCTCTGGTCAAAAGTAGTGCATAGGGTAAAGTGAATAGGGTCCCATTTGGGACGGATTCCAACTCCACTCACTCCACTTCACTCCCCAAGAATGTGGCCTATGAACTGGTTGACACGTACAGACACAAGCCCATCTCTGTCTGGGACGGAGACCATTCAAATAGTTTCTGGGTGGGCGGATTTGTATTCATTTACAATGAATGGGTAACAGGGCAGCATAGTTTCCCACATGAGGCGAAATCATGCAATTTGATGAAATGTGTCACCTGTGTCTTGCCCCACCATCTCTGTTTGAGGTCCATCTTTAGAACAGCCATGGCTAGGGTCATTGAAAGCAGTAACGCATTGGGAGACAGGGACAAGGAGTGCATGTCACCCATGTCGTTGCGCCAAGTCACTCACAGCCTGTTTTTGTCCCTCTCCTCTTTGAACACTTTCGTTGAAGCAATAGATGCATTGTGTCAAACCCAGGGCCGGATGCGAGCCTCACTGACAACAGACAGCCCATCTAGGATCTCTGAGCTCTGTACGACTGGCAGAGATGGATCAACAACAGGGAGTCTGTGGCTCCATCCCAGGAAACAGATTAGTGTGTGTGTGTGTGTGTGTGTGTGTGTGTGTGTGTGTGTGTGTGTGTGTGTGTGTGTGCGCGCGCGCGCGTGTGTGTGCGTTCATGTGTTTATGCCCAGCTTCAAGGGGTATAAGAGACACATTCACTTTCTTTTGTTGATTAAGTGAGACATTTACTATTTTCTATATACTGTAGCCAAGCTATAAATCCATTCATTTTATTTGATGGACTTTTGCAGTGGTTTTAACCAACGATATCATCTGGTGTGGGATTTCAGGGGTGGATGATTGGTGATTTGAATCCCATTGGGGAAAAACACTATAAAACCGGACAAACAGAGCTTGAAACTGTGCTGGACTTTTTTTAATAAGATGTTTAAACAAACCTTGCCACATCTTATGAGCCCTCTGAGCTTTTTATATAACCATCACAAGTATTTTCTGGTAATTCCATTCCACAACTTTATCATCGTCTTATATAAGATGAGTGGTCCTCAATGTGTTTTTTAAAACTGCTTCATGTATTATCCAACTCTTTAGAAGGCCACATGTTCAATCAATAAAATGTAAGAATATTCTAAAACAAATCGCCATCAGATTATAATATTATACTTTGTTTTAACCATCCGTATTGATCCAGAGTGGTTAACGAGAGAAAAATTACATAATTTGGGCCAATGCTCCCTGTAAGCTGACCCCAAAACATGCAGGGCTTCTTCATCTTGTTGTCCTGACCAGTCACCAGTCTGCTATTGATTTCCTCTAAACATAATGACTTTGATCTCTGTAATATAAAGAGGATATTTGATGTGGTCTGTATGTTCACTGTGGCCCATTTTCAAGGGACGTGGATGGAGGAATACTGAAGCTAGGTGTCCAGCAACAATATATATTATAGTAGTCTGTCCCTATCCCTAAACTACTTTGCAGTGTGCACTTACCATTCTTTACCTTTCTACCGTGTGTTACAATTTTTGACTTTAAAATGTTCTTGTTGGAAGTATTGTTTGAATGTCACATTCCTGGTACTGAGTCATTTTAAATTAGTTCAATAAGCAAAGCAGTAGTTTGTTTCAAGTTGAAATGCTACGATTTATAGCAGTTTATATGCAAATATATAAACCTATCATGCCATTCCTTTTCGTGTGGAGAGAGAGGACATATTCAACATCCCAAACCGAAGTCGGTGGAAAATACAACATACTGTACAGTGGTACTGTCTGACATATACAAGGTCATCTCTTTTTGATCTTTTAAAGGGCAATGGGGCTGATAGCATCCGCCCGCGGCGCGGCGCGGCGCTGGGAGAATTAGCTCCAGCAGCATATGGGTAATGATGATCTTGGATTGGAAACGTGCCCACAGTGGAGAAAGGCAAACATCTCACAGGGTTAATGGAGGGATCCGATTTTTTCTTTCCCCTCTTCCAATTTAGCTCATACTTATTGGCATTGCCCTTTCCCCTTTATGTTCCTGGGGGAGAGAGGGGGGAGAAGGGGGGGAGGGGGAAACATGAGTCGTTAATGAGATTTCACAGACGTAAAGCATGTACAATTTGTGATGGTCATATTACATTTTGTCAATATCCAAGAGAAGGCATTGCATCAGCTCCAGAAGCATGAGTAGCTCGAGTAGCATCAGATACTTCACCTCTGACCTATATTCTGCTTGGTTAAACTGCACAAACAGACAAATGGACATGTTGGTTTTCTCTGTCCTTTTCTCTTCCTGGAAATAATAGTTCAATCAAACCATACAATTACTGTATATGGTCTTATGGTTCATGGATACTAAAGTTATCTGGTAAGCCTTCCTCTATGAATGTTCATTTAAGAGATTACATTGAATGAAATGGGAAATACAGTGCATTCGGAAAGTATTCAGACGCCCTGATTTTTTTCAAATCTTCCAAAAAAAACAGTTTTTGCTTTGTCATTATGGGGTATTGTGTGTAGATTGATGTTTATTTTTTTTAAGTAAAAAAAAAAAATGAAAACGTCAAGGGGTCTGAACACTTCCCAAATGCACTGTGGATGTGATCAAATAAATGAAGCTGTGTTATTTTATGATATACTACTTAAGGAATATCAGTGACGCACAATCTCCTCCCCATTTCAGATAATTGATGAATGCCTGAAACTCTGTGGCCAGCTTGACTCCCAGCATTGTGGCAATGGGACCAGAGCATACATACAGCACATACTCTGGTACACTGCATCAACCAACCAGGTGACTCATCGTATGAAACTTTAATATGATGAGCTCATCTGTCATGATGTCATAAAGTACTGGTCAATTTACACATGCAGAGAGCATAGGCTCTATAAAAACATAGGACTCCCATTCATGGCAAACGTAGAAGCGAGCAACAACAAAAAACTCTCTGAATGTATGATGTCACCCTCCACACTTCATTTCCAGTGGCCTTAAATCCACTGTGGAAATGATTATGACAGGACCAGGACGGTAGGTAGGCTGCGTTATGAGAGTACCCTTCAAAAGCACTTAGTGATTATGTCATAGTGAAGTAGGTGGAACGTTACCTCTGGGTCACAATATCAGGCGCACACTCAACAATACATGGCACTGAAATTAACACTGCGTGTACAATTTAGTAGATATTACGTGCGTACTTCAATGTGCCTGTTTGGGTTAAGTTACACGGGATACATTCATCATTGAATCTCTTTTGTTGGCAGCTCATTACCATAGGCGTAGCATGAGCCATAGTGTCTACTGTCTAAGGTCTGTAAGCAGTTTCATTTAAGCAGCCGGCAGATCTACCACACCACTCTAAACAGGAGTCCTTGTTCACAGTACAAAACACTAAACGTGGGCCTCCACTTCTTACTGTATACAGTAAATACCTGCTGTGAGTCAGCATCCAGTTCCTAAGGCCTAGTCATCTAGACAACAGGAGTGTTTGGGAAAAATCCCTAAAGCCCAGAAGAGACTGCTGATCTCATCCACTCAAAGAAACAGTGTTTTACAGTCAACATGTACTATGATTATGGTTGTGACCCAAACTGCACCCTTTTCTCTACTTTTGACCAGAGCCCTATGGGTCCTGGTCAAAAGTGGTGCACTATCTTTTGGTATTTGGTATTTTATTAAAATCAGCAGCTACTCTGCCTGGGGTCCACACAAAACGTGAAGGATAATACAGAATGACATAATACAGAACATCATAAGACAAGAACAGCTCAAGGACAGAACTACATCCATTTTCTTTAAAGGCACACGTAGCCGACATATCAATGCATAACACAAATTATCTAGGTCAAATAGGGGAGAGGCGTTGCAGGGAATAGGGTGCCATTTGGGACACAGGCAGAGTTTCACAGTGAAGATGTACAGTACAAAGGCTGTGAAGGACCTGGCTACAATAGAGACATGATTCCACAGAAGTATCATCATGATTTCGTCATACTGCACAACAATATTAAAATGAATGACTGGATTTAGTGTAACTATGGCAGCATTGTCTGTTTCATTCCAAAACTCAGCTTAAGATGACTCTACTGACATTACAGCTGCACTGTTGTAACTGACCACATAGTCCAGTGATTACCGCCTGTACACAGAATCTATTGGAGAAGACCCAGAGCCTGCAGTAATAACTGAGTCATTGGGCGAGGCAGGCTACTTTGAGATGATGTAGGGTTCCCATAAACATAGATTAAACACTGTAAATGAGGCTGTTTCCTAAATGGCACCCTATTCCCGATATAGTGCATTACTTTTGAGTCTTGAGTCACCAACACAAAAAGATAATTAGGTCCATCTGAAAAGTAGTGCAGTATGTAGAGAATAGTGTGCCATGTGGGACGTAGCCTTAGTCTTCCTAGCTCATCGAGGACGATGAGGAGCCTCCCCAAAGGCCTGTTCTTTCTACAGTGTTGCCCCAGACAAACACATGTAATTGGGTGTGAAATACAGCTGATAGTGGGTGGGCCCGCCAGGTGGGGCCTGTTAAGTCGCCCATCCGCCCCAACCGCCCAGCCACCCCGGCACCCCAGCCACCCCGGCAGCCCAGCCACCCCAGCCACCCCGGCACCCCAGCCACCCCGGCACCCCAGCCACCCCGGCCGCACCGGAACCCCGGCCACCCCGCCACCCCAGCAGCCCAGCCACCCCAACCGCCCAGCCACCCCGGCCACCCCAGCCACCCCGCCACCCCAGCCACCCCAGCAGCCCAGCCACCCCAACCGCCCAGCCACCCCGGCACCCCAGCCACCCCGCCACCCCAGCCACCCCAGCAGCCCAGCCACCCCAACCACCCCAGCCACCCCGGCCGCACCGGAACCCCGGCCACCCCAGCCACCCCGCCACCCCAGCCACCCCAGCAGCCCAGCCACCCCAACCACCCAGCCACCCCAGCCACCCCGGCCGCACCGGCACCCCAGCCACCCCAGCAGCCCAGCCACCCCAGCCACCACAAGACCCGAAACGCAGATAGCCTTAAGTCACTAACACAAAAAAACAATTTGGTCCAAATTAAAATAGATTTTCATTCATATTGAATGGATGTTAAAACAAAGCACGTAAAAATACAATCTGGAGACATGCTAGAGTGGAGTGTGGTGGAGCCCCTCCACTCCCCAAACACACACACAACAACAGCCTTCCCTCCTTGTTAGTCTTCAAAGCATTAACTATTGATCTCCCAGTGACAAACTCAACAGTAAACGGGGAGAAAAGATATACAGTACAATTCAATAAAACATACTGTATCAGCACCTCCATTGCAGGCATCTACAGTATGGATGCATCCCAAATGGCACCCTTATCCTCCATATGGTGCACTGCTTTTGACCAGAGCCCTAGTTAAAGATAGTGCACTATATAGGGAAGAGGGTGCCATTCGGGACGCAAATGTGTAGGCCTATACACACTGATGCATGGTATAACATGTGTGTGGGGCTTTACCTACATTCACATAAGGGATGTATTCTTTAGGGAACAGTAAGGGGTTCACACACCAAGGTCATGCTGTTCTTTCTTTTTAATAATACAAGACTTAATGGGTAGCCTAGTCATATAGAGCACTATTTTTAAATTAGGCGCTGTTCAAAAGCAGTGCCCTTTATAGGGAATAGGGTGCCATTTGGGACGCAGGTCATAAAGCAAATTTTTGTATCATGACTGACAGTCCTAACGGAGTGACATTTAGGGATGTTTTGCTGTTAGAACTTTATCAGATGACATTCTTCCCCAGTTTAATTATACAGACAAAAAGCTGCTTTGCTGAGACTCATTGTCGTACTGCCCACAGCCTTCGTCTCACTACCTCCATTGAAATGGTCTCTTTGAGAATCCTTATGGCTCTGAATCTGAATGTGATTTCCCCTTTCAAGCGATACAGAGCTTGATACCATCCCCAATCTCAGAGCTTTGTATGCCCATTGCATACCTCGGTAAATCATGAATATTGATCCAGATAAAGAGAAAGAGAGAGGGGGGACAGACAGGGAATGAGAGAGAGAGAGAGAGTCAGAGAAGAGGGGAGGGCCAGCGACAGAGAGAGAGAGAGAGAGAGAGGTAGAGAGAGAAAGAGACAGACACACAGAGACAGACAGAAAGAACACATTTGATGAATAGTGCCATTAAGCATATGTGTGAGAGTGTGAATTTCAAAAAGCCATTGAAAAAATTGGCCCATTTTAGTTAGTGCTACATAAAGAAACAACCATCTCATTTTGTCTGAATAGAGTGGATGTATTTCTTTGTGCTGTGAAATGGATGCAGAAGCGGACATGTCAAATAAAGGATAGATTGCTACTTGTTTGTAGGAGAATAGATAAGGCCGATTCTGGCAGACTATTCAGCTATTCTGCAGTTCCATCAAATTTTTACCACATTTTCCAACGGAGATATTGTTTTTACAACATGCATTACATACATTAGATGCACAGCTATCTACATTTGACCGTTTTTTTTATTGAGAAAGCAAAGGACCATGGTTTTTAAGAATAGGCACAAGACAAGTCATTAGCCCCAGTCTCCTACTGTATAACAGAGTCTGTCCCCGGGGTATTCTCTGAGTACCAGCGGAAGCGAGTTGAAATCCCCACAGGAACGAATGACAGTGATACGGCGTATAAGATAACATGTCAGAGACAGAGACTGACAGCTACAACCACAGGGCATGTGAGCCTGTCTCACACCACAAACACACTGCAAAACATCATGCCCTCCTCACATCAGGATATTTCACTGTACATGACTGACTATATGAGACTGTAGATATGAGACCTCAGCACAATATATTTTATTACACACTATACAATTGTATTATATTATTTACCACACAATATACCGCACGATATATTTTAATTTGTATTGCGTTTTTATGTGAACTGTAACGGCTGTCTTCAGAAATGGACCAAGGCGCAGCAGGTATGTGAATACTCATATTTAATTACAAATAAGGAGTAAAGCATCCACTTAACAATACAATAAAGGTGACAACAGCTACAGTTCTGCAGGCTATAAACGCAGTGCAAAAACAACCACCCACAACCCCAAAGAAAAACACACACACCTATATAGGACTTCCAATCAAAGGCAACTCAACACACCTGCCTTCAATTGGAAGTCCCAATCAACAACCCAAACATTCACATACACAAAACTGCCACATCAGTACCCCCCCTCAAGGTGCAGACCCCGGAATGCACCTACCAACAGAAAACACCAACAAAAAACCCCTAAACAATAACACTTAAACAATAAGGGAGGGAAGGGAGGGTGGCTGCCGTCACCGACTGCACTGTGCTACACCCTCCCTCCCCACCTATCCTGGAGGTGGCTCAGGTGCAGGACGTGGAACTTGCTCCACCTTCGGCGTAGCCCACTTCGGTGGCGCTGCTAGCTGCGCCGGGCAGATGGGCCACTCGGGCTGACCCTGGCAGACGGACCACTCGGGCTGGGCCGGAGGACAGGAAGGCCACTCGGGCTGGGCCGGAGGACAGGAGGGCCACTCGGGCTGGACCGGAGGGCAGGAGGACCACTCGGGCTGGGCCGGAGGGCAGGAGGGCCACTCGGCCTGGACCGGAGGACAGGAGGGCCACTCGGGCTGGGCCGGAGGACCGGAGGACCGGAGGGCCACTCGGGCTGGGCCGGAGGGCAGGAGGGCCACTCGGGCTGGACCGGAGGACAGGAGGGCCACTCGGGCTGGACCGGAGGACAGGAGGGCCACTCGGGCTGGGCCGGAGGACCGGAGGGCCACTCGGGCTGGGCCGGAGGACAGGAGGGCCACTCGGGCTGGGCCGGAGGACAGGAGGGCCACTCGGGCTGGGCCGGAGGACAGGAGGACCACTCGGGCTGGACCGGAGGACAGGAGGGCCACTCGGGCTGATCCTGACTGACGGACCACTCTGGCAGCTCCTGACAGGCAGGGCACTCTGGCAGCCCCGAACAGGCGGGCCACTCTGGCAGTTCCGGGCAGTCGGGCCACTCTGGCAGAACCGGGCAGTCGGGCCACTCTGGCAGAACTGGGCAGGCGGGCCACTCTGGCAGAACCGGGCAGTCGGGCCACTCTGGCAGAACCGGGCAGTCGGGCCACTCTGGCAGAACCGGGCAGTCGGGCCACTCTGGCAGAACCGGGCAGTCGGGCCACTCTGGCAGAACCGGGCAGTCGGGCCACTCTGGCAGCTTCTGACTAGCGGGCGGCTCTGGCGGCTCCTGACGAGCGGGCGGCTCTGGTGACTCCTGACTGGCGGGCGGCTCTGGTGACCGTTGACTGGCGGGCGGCTGTGGTGACTGTTGACTGGCGGGCAGCTCTGGTGACTGTTGACTGGCGGGCAGCTCTGGTGACTGTTGACTGGCGAGGCTGGGCTGACACACTAGACTCCTGATGCGTGGGGCTGGTACTGGATGTGCCAGCCTGGAGACACGCATCTCCATGCTAGTGCGTCTAGCGGGAAACACCGGACCGAAAGGGCGCACTGGCGGTCTTGAGTGCAGGGTTGGCTTCACCCCTTCCGGCTCGATGCTCACCTTGCCCTGGCACCTGCGGGGCGCTGGTACCGGGCGGACTGGGCTGTGCGTCCTTATAGGCGAGATGGTGCGTACCTCAGCGTAACATGGCGCCCTCCACCTCATACGCACCTCCCTGTAGTCACGGGTAGCTGGCTTACGGCTCTTCCCTGGCCTGGCCAAGCTACCCGTGTGCCCCCCCTAAAAAATGTATTGGGGGTGCCTCTCAGGTTTCCTACCCAACCGTGTTCCAGCATAATGTTCCCGTTGGTTCCTCTGTCCAGCTGCCTCCACTCTCCTGAGTGCCTCCACCTGTTCCCATGGGAGGCGATCCCTTCCGGCCAGGATCTCTTCCCAGGTGTAGGCTCCCTTGCCGTCCAGGACGTCCTCCCATGTCCATTCCTCAATTTTTTTCTCCTGTGGCTTCCTCCTCTTCTGCTGCTTGGTCCTTTGGTGGTGGGTGGTTCTGTAACGGCTGTCTTCAGAAATGGACCAAGGCGCAGCAGGTATGTGAATACTCATATTTAATTACAAATAAGGAGTAAAGCATCCACTTAACAATACAATAAAGGTGACAACAGCTACAGTTCTGCAGGCTATAAACGCAGTGCAAAAACAACCAACCATTGCCCACCCAAATCACACCCTGACCTGACCAAATAGAGAAATAGAAAGGCTCTCTATGGTCAGGGCGTGACACAGACTTAGGTGTTCTTAGCGGGTTAACAACATATGACTTCCAAATAACTTTTGTTGTTGTTGTGGTCAATTGCTCAATCTTTAGATTGAGATATTCACTGGAAATCAAGAGATCTTCAGATCTTTGTCTCTTTTCTACAGTAAAATCTTTATCGTGGCTCAGAACATTAAAAGTGGAAATTACCAACAAGGTCTGTGCCAAGTCAACAAGTCACAACATATCACTCTGCATCCATAACGGAAAATCCATTGTCCCTGCTGCTTTGAGAGTCAAAAACAACTTAAGGAACATTTTCCCATGAAGCTGCGATTAGTAATTACCAATGACACATAGCCTGCATCCCAAATGGCACCCTATACCCTATATAGTGCACTACTGGTCAAAACTAGCACACTATACAAGGAATAAAGTGCCATTTGGGACGTACAGTAGCCTATGTATGAAGGCAGATCCCAGGTCCCTCAAGTCCTGATTTATAAACAAACAGTAGGGCAAATATGTACTCTTCATTCAATCATGAGACAACAGTACCCCGTCTGTCCATCAAAGCACTCTGCGGATTTGAGTGAAACTGTCAATATCTTGTGATCACTGTGACGTGGGAGAGTCACCTTAATACTTTATTAAATTATACTACACTGTCCTAACATACAAGGTAAAGAATTCTATTCCCTGGAGCGAAGAAATAAACTGTACATTTGACAACATCTCTAGTGAAACTGTCAATAGCGCAATATGAGTCAATATCTTATGATGTAGGAAAGTTAATAAGCAGCACTAACATTTGTGTTATGTGGCCTACTCTGTTTTTACAATACGTTTACGAAGGGAAAGCTTCTGGTTTAGTCCCAAATGTCACTGGTTCCCTACACCCTATTCCCTTCTTTTGACCAGACCCCTATGCACTATATAGCAGATAGGATGCCATTCAGGATGCAGATATCCACAACAAGGAACCATTAAGCAGCTTATAATGTTAGTAACACTAAACACATTGCACTGAGGATGATCGCTGGTCTGTTACAGGTCGCTCAATGTCTTTGTTTCCCCATGAGCCACATGGGATCAATAGATCTCTGAGAGCGATCCATCTACTGCTGTGTGTGTGTGTGTGTGTGTGTGTGTGTGTGTGTGTGTGTGTGTGTGTGTGTGTGTGTGTGTGTTTAACTATATTTGTGGCACAGGAGGTTGGTGGCACTTTAATTGGAGAGAACGGGCTCGAGTTGCTCCGTTCCAGCCATTATTATGAGCCGTCCTCCCCTCAGCAGCCTCCACTGACTTGTGGGTACCAGAAATTCAGACAAGTGGGGAAATGTGGTTGGTCCCCACAAGGAAAATGTATATTTTAGGCTTAGGGGTTAGGTTTAGGGTTAGGGTTACAATTAGGGTTAGGGTTAGAATCAAGGTTAGGAGTTAGGGTTAGGTTAAGGGTTAGGTTTAAGGTTTGGGGTTAGGGAAAATAGGATTTTGAAAGGGAGTCAATTTATGTCCTGGCTAAATTCCCAATCTGGCACTCATACCATCACGGCTGTCTAATCATCCCCAGCTTACAATTGGCTCATTCATCCCCCTCCTCTCCCCTGAAACTATTCCCCAGGTCGTTGCTGTAAATGAGAATGTGTTCTCAGTCAACTTACCTGGTAAAATAACGGTAAAATAAATAAATAAATAAAATTATGGTGTGTGTGTATGTGTATGTGTGCATGCTTGCATGCTTCCATACCTGTGTGTGTGTAGTGTGTGGAAAGTAATTCAAGGAAGTAGGTGACGGGTGGCGGGATGGTGAGAAAGGGTGACAGCATAGCCTCTGGCAAGCGTTCAGTAGAGCAGAGCAACATGACATTGCTTGCCTCACAAGTCTACACAGAATAACTGGTTCTGTGTCTTGGGGTTGGGTGCATCCCCGAGGTGACAGCTTGATTCGTTTTTGAAAAATGTCCTTATCTGGTTTCCCACTGCCCCACAAACGACACGGCAGCTCATATACAGATCTACTACTGATGTGCTGGAAAATACATTGCTCTAGAAACGTTTGAATGATTCATTCATTCATTCACATGGGATACACGTACAGTGTTTATATACTTTTGTAAGTTGCAAATTGCTACTTTGATGAACAACTTTTTAATCAAGATCCAAATCAATTCATGTGCCAACTGTTTTAATGTATTCTATGATAAGATTAAATCATCAAAGGTGAGGTGTTGCTGTTAACATCAATCAAATGTGATTTAAATAGTGCTTTTTCTAGGATAACTAATCCATCATAGCACATTGTATGAAAAGCAGCCCACCTAGCTACAGTATATGGAACATTCAACAAACAATGGTTAGGCATTACTGTAGCGATGAAAGAGTCATGTAGTCATGCAAGTGACAAACCAACCTGCATCCCAAATGGCACCCTATTCCACATATAGTGCTTTACTTTTGACCAGGGACCATAGGGCTCTGGTCAAAAGTAGTGCACTATGTAGGTAATAGGATGCGGTCCCAATGGCATGTCAGGTCCTGCACGGGTCCTTTCTCTGAACAACACCTCATATTTAGTTTCACAGGGTGACAGAAGCGGGCACAGGCAGAGATTTCAACACGTTAATGAGGGAAGCTGAAGCTGAGCCATGGGAAAAACAAATGTTACAAAAACAGCCAAAAGTGCATTCCAAATGGCACCCTATTCCCTATTTAGTGGCCTACTTTAGACCAGCCCTCCTCCAGCGCCCCAGGGGAACTAAGAGTCATAGAAACGTGTTACTTGGCAAGGCTTGGTGCTGTTTTATTACCATTAATGCAGGGGTGAGATGCATTTCACACAGCATATCATAAAATGCTTTGTAGAAATGCATTTTGATAGAGTAGTAAGTAATAGGAATACAGAAGTAGTAATACAAATCTGATTACTTTTCTACGTTTTTTTAATCTAGTGTGAGATATGTACCTGCGTGCATACCTGTAGATTAAACACTAACCACACCCATAGCTTTGTCGTGAACCCATGGTTCTCAGTGCTTTCTGAGCTACAGTATGCACGCTGTCAAAATGACATCAATAAACCGACTCAAGATATATTATCTTTCCCATACCTTTCTGCTAGCCTGACTTTGAACCCAGTGACTAACGATAAACAGACACTAATCCTGTATTCAGACAGAAACTGAGATTGATCTGTTTTCTTTAACTATATTAAAGGGGCAATCTGGGATTGATACATACATTTTTTACTTTTAAATGAATGATATATAGCCACAATTTGAATACCAAATTACCCTTTCAAGCAAACTGAGAGATGTAATAATGCTTCCGTAGAGTATATGCTGCCATACAGGCTGCTTTCCAGAAGAGGCTTGTTATGCTGAGAAGAGGAAATGCTGCTTGCAGTTATAAATAGCTGGGTATTGCATGGTCACACCATCGCCAGTGCTGCCTGCCTGCCTGCCTGCCTGCCTGCCTGCCTGCCTGCCTGCCTGCCTGCCTGCCTGCCTGCCTGCCTGCCTGCCTGCCTGGTGTCTTCCCACACGCCTCCAGTGTGTGTCTGCCTCTGCACCCTAACTGATCCAGGCTGGTGAAGGCATCTGTAAGAGATCCATCTCTTTTACAGGCCAACAGCACCACAAATGCACGCATGCTCGCACACACAGTGTCTGAGTCCCAAAAGGCACCCTATTCCCTATTTAGTGCACTACTTTTGACCTGGGTCCATAGGGCTCTGGTCAAAAGTAGTGCATTACAGTATATATGGAATACGGTGCCATTTGGGATGCAGACACTATCAGCCACGCAGATGGAGCACACAGCTTGAGAGAACTCATGTGACTGACCGAATGGCCGAATGGTCCGATGCTTCTCCTCACCACCACAACCAACGGACGGCGCAAATGCATCGAGCAACGAGATTGTCTTCTGATTACAATTTTTTTTTATAGCGAATTAGTGTCGAAAATGGCAATTCTCAGCCTGCGTTTCGACGGCTTTAAAACCCTCATCATAATTAGCCTCATAAAGTGCTTAGCACATGGCCGTCACAGGACATTGAGCGACAAACACATGCCTTGATGCAATGAGTATTGTGAGTATTTAGCATGGAAGAACATAGGCCTTATGTTCACCGTAATGTTTATAGACTGGAAATATACTGAACAAAAATGTTCCATACGCAAAAAAAGCTTATTTCTCTAAAACATTTACATCTCTGTTAGTGAGCATTTCTCCTTTGGCAAGATAATCCATCCACCTGACAGGTGTGGCATATCAAGAAGCTGATTAAACAGCATGATCTTTACACAGGTGCACCTTGTGCTGGGAACAATAAAGGGCCACTCTAAAATGTGCAGTTTTGTCACACAACACAATGCCACAGATGTCTCTATTTTTTAGGGAGCGTGCAATTGGCATGCTGCCTGCAGGAATGTCCACCAGAGCTGTTGCCAGAGAATTGAATGTTCATTTCTCTACTAAAAGCTGCCTGCAACATAGTTTTAGAAAATTTGGCAGTATGTCCAACCAGCCTCACAACCGCAGACCTCATGTCACCACGCCAGCCCAGGACCTCCACATCCGACTTCTTCAACTGCAGGATCGTCTGAAACCAGCCACCCGGACAGCTGATGAAACTGAGGAGTATTTCTGTCTGTATTAAAGCCCTTTTGTGGTGAAAAACTCATTCTGACTTGCTGGGCCTGACTCCCCAGTGGGTGCGCCCACGCCCTCCCAGGCCCACCCATGGCTGTGCCCCTGCCCATTTATGTGAAATCCATAGATTAGGGCCTAATTAATTAATTTCAAATGACTGATTTCCTTACATGAACTGTAACTCTCAAAAATCTTAGAAATTGTTACATGTTGCGTTTATATTTAATCTGGTCACGAAAGCATATTTGAGGTTGCTTGGATGACTTGCTGTCATATTTCATATTCCGTTGTTTTTTTTGCTACATTTCAGGATTCATCTTTTTCAATATGAGGGATACAGGCAGTGACAGTGTATGGCCCTTGGCCTGGAGATGTATTGCCTTGTTGATTAGCTTGACGACATGAAGGAGCAGAAAGCAGGGCATTTCTGACAGACTACACCACTAACTTGCATCATATTTACCACACTTCTCTTACTGTAAATACCACATGCCCACAGAGTGTTTAGAATGCTATTTAGACTCTAATACTTTTTGACAAGCTCCTTGATTGTGTAGGATAGAGATTGCTAGCCGTTGGCAGTTGCAGTTCTCAAAACAAGCTGCAATACAGTAACAGATCATCAAAACATAAGCACATAAAACATGTACAGGTTGCTACATGTAAGACTGATTGAGTGGCCTTCTGTTATGTAATACCGTGTTGTATTCTGCAAAACCATTGAGTAACCACATTTGGGGCAGTACAGTAGTAAAATGGGCTCTGAAGGAATGTCCATGTTATGGTGCCAGTATGTGGCTGCATCTGAAATGGCACACTATTCCCTATATAGTGCACTATTTTTGCCCAGGGACCATGAAGCCTATTTCTATTGGCCCTGGTAAACGGTAAAGTGCACTATAATAGTGAATAGGGTGCCGTTTTAGATGCAGCCAGTGTGTGTTTCTCCAAGATCCTAATCAATTCTATTCACAGTGAGGTTGTTACACAAAGCTGGTCCTCAACAGCAGTGAGAGCTGCCAAAACTCTGTTTGGCTTCCCCTGGAGCCAGCCTACTACGGCAGTGATTTTCTCATGGAACAAATTAAACGGGGCTCACGGTGAGGATGACAGATGCATATCCTGCATCCCAAAGTGCTCTGGTGATTAGTAGTGCACTACATGGGGAATAGAGTGCTATTTGGGACACAACCATGGAGTCCACTCGCCCACTCCCCTCCCACAAACACCGTGTGGTCAATACTGGCAAATGTAATGCGATGTAATATGACAACTGAAATGTGTCTTACAGTACTTTAACTAGCTGTTATTAGGACATTATATTTCGAGACATGATACAATAAAAACTGTGCTTATTACAGGAACACCAACGAGGAGGCATCTAATCAGACTCTCAAGGATAACTGCGTTTTCCTTCTGATGAGAAACAGTTATTTTTCTCAATGTTAATAATGTCAACTGAGAGGAGGGAGAATATGTATGGTAGGTGTGATAACAGTGTCATTATGATCAGGCCGTGAGTGGCATTGGGCCAGTCACCAGTGTTACAGCCTGGCTCTGCTACTAAAGGACCAACTATCTCAGTGCCTGTCTATTGGGCTGCCCACCTGTCTATCTGCCCTCCTGCCCATCCTTCTGTCCATCCGTCATTCCGCCTACGTATGTCTCTGTCTATCTGTCTGCTTATCTGCCTTGCTGCATTCCTCTCTGCCTGCCTGCCTGTCTTCCTGTCTTCCTGCCAACTTGCCTACCCGCCTGCCTGCATAAACTGAACTTTGAGTACAATTTGGTCTGAATTATGTGTATATTGATGAATGTAATCAATAGGCAGACTGTTTATCTACATTAGCTCAATCTTGTGAAAACAGAATTTTTTTGGTCCATACAAACCCCTTGGACTACAATCGCATCCTCAGACAATTACATACAGTATCATTTCCGTGTTGGTCCTGGATCAAGCAGGGTCCTGACACCACCATCTTACCAGCACAGCAGCTAACAGAGCCCATCTGTCTGCCATGGGGTGTGTGTGTATGTGTGTGTGTGTCTGACAATGTGCTTCTGAAGAGAGTCCCACTGTACTGCTTGCCCACTGGCTACGATAACAAACAGGCCTCACCGTGTACTGTAACCTCAATACAGAGAGGCCCATGATCGTAGACTGCATTTTGCTGCACCAGGCAGGGTGTCACAAACAAGCAGACACGGAAACCACTCTCATGTTACAGATCAAAGGCTCACACATGCACGTGACTAGACATACACGCACATACACCAATTACTGTGCCCAATATGGAGCCCATTTCTGTGGCATGCAATAATGCCCCTATCTAAACACGGGATCTGAATAGACTTTGTTGCTTAAAGATTGGTATGACTGGCCTGCTGTGAGTGACTCAGACAAGAAATGAACAGTTGGACATGATTACATGGTAACCGATGTGGCTGCAGCAGCTGCATGTTTGACAAATGACTCATACAGTGCCTTCAGAAAGTATTCGTACCACTTGATTTATTCCACATTTTGTTGTGTTACAGCCTGAATTCAAAATGGATTAAATACATTTTTTCTCACCCATCTACACAAATTTCAGAATGGCGCTGCAGGGAATAGCAGGCGTTTTAAGGGCTCCTGGTCAATTTTGTTATTTTGTCTTGTTTTGCGCTGATGGTAACTTTTTTGGTACATAAAGTTTCTGCTATTGTTTCCTATGAGCAAAAAGAGCTTCTGGTCATCAGAACAGCTATCACAAAATTTGATTTGAATGAGTACTTCTCATTCAATGAGTCGGAGGCGGAAGACATATTGATTATCCCAAATCTCCGACACTCTGAGAAGGAGGAGGCGGCGTATAGAGGCCGGCATGCGGGATACCTTACGATAAGTGGATAAACCACCTCTGCCCTCTGTTCTATGCAATAACTGGGGAATAAACTGAATGAGCTCCGTTGTAGACTATCCTATCAACGTGATCTGAAGTACTGTAATATCCTATGTTTCTCCGAGTCATGGCTGAACGAGGACATGGAAAATATAAACCTAGCTGGTTTTTCTATACGTCGGCAGGACAGACTGGCAGCATTGGGGAATCTCAGGGGAGGGGGTGGTATGTCTCTTTGTTAACAACAGCTGGTGCGTGATCTCTACTATTAAGGAAGTCTCAAGGTTCTGCTCACCTGAGTTAGAATACCTCACAATAAGCTGTAGACCATACTATTTATTTTATTTTAACTAGGCAAGCCAGTTAAGAACATATTCTTACTTACATTGACGGCCTCCTCCGGCCAAACCCGGACGACGCTGGGCCAACTGTGCGCCGCCCTATGGGACTCCTAATCACGGCCAGTTGTGATACATCCTGGATTCGAACCAGGGTGTCTGTAGTGACGCCTCAAGCACTGAGATGCAGTGGCCCATACTATTTACCAAGAGAGATTTTATCTATATTTTTCGTAGCTGTCTATTTACCACCACAAACCGATGCTGGCACAAAGTCCGCACTCAACGAGCTGTACAGGGCCATAAGCAAACAAGAAAATGCTCACCCAGAGGCGGCGCTCCTACTGGCCTGTGATTTGAATGTAGGAAAACTGAAAGCCGTTTCACCTAATTTCTACCAGCATGTCACCTGTGCAACTAGAGCAGGGGTGGACAATTCCAGTCCTCAAGGGCCTGATTGGTGTCACAGTTTTGCCCCAACTAACACACCTGACCGCAATAATCACCTAATCATGTCTTTTGGTTTAGAATGCAATTTGATTAATCAGCTGTGTTTGTAAGGGAAGGAGAAAGTGGGACACCAATCAGGCCCTCGAGGAATTGCCCACCCCTGAACTAGAGGCACATTTTTTGTATCATCTTTACTCCACACACAGAGAAGCATACAAAGCTCTACCTCGACCTCCATTTGGAAAATCTGAACATAACTCTATCCTCCTGACTCCTGCTTACAAGCAAAACCTCGCTCAGGAAGTACCAACCATGAGTGGTTTGATGAAGCGGATGCGAAGTACAGGACTGTGGCGCTAGCACAGACTGGAATATGATCTAGGATTCATCCAATGGCTTTGAGGATTTAACCACATCAGTTACTGGCTTCATTAATAAGTGCATTGACGACATCGTCCCCACAGTGACCGACAGACAACATCCGCACTGAGCAAAACGATCGGAGAGGGATACTGATCAGGACGCTTAATAGAAATCCCACTATTCGCTCCGACGAACCATCAAACCGTCAAAAGTTTCAATACATAACCAAAATCTAATCCTACTACACCATCTCAGTCGCTTGTCAGATGAGGCAGGGCTTGCAAAGTATGGAAAACCAAGCCGCGAGCTGTCCAGTGACGCAGCCTACCAGACAAGCTAAATACCTTCTATACTCGCATTGACTAAAGCAATACTGAACCATGCATAAGAGCACGAGCTGGCTCCAGATGACTGTGTGATCACGCTTTCCGTAGCCGATGTGAGTAAGACCTTTAAACCAGTTAACATTCACAAGGCCGCAGAGCCAGACGGATTACCAGGACGTGTAGTCAGAGCATGCGCTGACCAGCTGGCAAGTGTCTTCACTAACATTTTCAACCTCTCCTTGACCCAGTTTGTAATACCGACATGTTTCAAGCAGACCACCATAGTCCCTGTGCCCAAGAACACCAAGGTAACCTGTCTAAATGACTATCTGTAGTCATGAAATGCTTTGAAAGGCTGGTCATGACTCACATCAACACCATCATCCCAGACACCCTGGATCCACTCCAATTCACATACCGCCCCAACAGATCCACAGATGACACAAGCTCTATTGCACTCCACACTGCCCTTTCCCACCTGGACAAAAGGAACACCTACAGTGCCTTCAGAAATTATTCACACCATTTGACCTTTTCCACATTTTGTTGCATCACGATGTGGGATTAAAATTGATTTAATTGTATTTTTTTTCAGTGATCTACACAAAATACTCTATGTAATGTCAAAGCGGAAGAAAACTTCTAACATCTGTATAAAATGTATGAAAAATAAAAACACTAATATATCTTGATTAGATAAGTATTCAACACTGTGAGTCAATATAGAGTCACCTTTGGCAGCGAATACAGCTGTCAGTCTTTCTGGGTAAGTCTCTACACCCTTATTGTGCAACATTTGCCCATTATTCTTTTCAAAATTCTTTAAGCTCTGTCAAATGTGTTGTTGATCATTGCTAGACAAGCATTTTCAGGTTTCGATTTTCAAGCAGATTTAAGTCAATACTGTAACTCGGCCACTCAGGAACATTCACTGTCTTCTTGGTAAGCAACTCCAGTGTAGATTTGGACTTGTGTTTTAAGTTATTGCCCTGCTGAAAGGTAAATGTATCTCCCAGTGTCTGAACAAGACAGAACAAGGTTTTCCTCTAAGTTTTTTCCTGTGCTCAGTTCCATTCCGTTTCTTTTTATTCTGAAAAAGTCCCCAGTCCTCCTGTTTGTAAATGACCTTTTAATGGCGTCAGACCGAGGCTCTGCATCTGTCCTCGCGCTCCTAGACCTTAGTGCTGCTTTTGATACCATCGATCACCACATTCTTTTGGAGAGATTGGAAACCCAAATTGGTCTACACAGACAAGTTCTGGCCTGGTTTAGATCTTATCTGTCGGAAAGATATCAGTTTGTCTCTGTGGATGGTTTGTCCTCTGACAAATCAACTGTAAATTTTGGTGTTCCTCAAGGCTCCGTTTTAGGACCACTATTGTTTTCACTATATATTTTACCTCTTGGTGATGTCATTTGGAAACATAATGTTAACTTTCACTGCTATGCGGACGACACACAGCTGTACATTTTGATGAAACATGGTGATGCCCCAAAATTGCCCTACCTGGAAGCCTGTGTTTCAGACATAAGGAAGTGGATGGCGGCAAATGTTTTACTTTTAAACTCGGACAAAACAGAGATGCTAGTTCTACGTCCCAAGAAACAAAGAGATCTTCTGTTGAATCTGACAATTAATCTTGATGGTTGTACAGTCGTCTCAAATAAAACTGTGAAGGACCTCGGCGTTACTCTGGACCCTGATCTGTCTTTTGAAGAACATATCAAGACTGTTTCAAGGACAGCTTTTTCCATCTACGTAACATTGCAGAAATCAGAAACTTCCTGTCCAAAAATGATGCAGAAAAATGTATCCATGCTCTACTACTTTCCGGCTACCCGGATAAAGCACGAAATAAACTTCAGTTAGTGCTAAACACGGCTGCTAGAATCTTGACTAGAACCAAAAAATGTGATCATATTACTCCAGTGCTACCCTCTCTACGCTGGCTTCCTGTTAAGGCAAGGGCTGATTTCAAGGTTTTACTGCTAACCTACAAAGCATGACATGGGCATGCTCCTACCTATCTTTCCGATTTGGTCCTGTCGTACATACCTACACGTGCGCTAAGAAGCAGGCCTCCTTACTGTCCCTAGAATTTCTAAGAAAATTCTCCTATAGAGCTCAATTTTTATGGAATGGTCTGCCTATCCATGTGAGAGACGCAGACTCGGTCTCGACCTTTAAGTCTTTATTGAAGACTCATCTCTTCAGTAGGTCCTATTATTGAGTGTAGTGTGGCCCAGGAGTGTGAAGGTGAACGGAAAGGCACTGGAGCAACGAACCACCCTTGATGTCTCTGCCTGGCCGGTTCCCCTCCCTCCACTGGGATTCTCTGCCTCTAACCCTATTACAGGGGCTGAGTCACTGGCTTACTGGTGCTCATCCATGCCGTCCCTAGGAGGGGTGCGTCACTTGAGTGTGTTGAGTCACTGACGTGATTTTCCTGTCCGGGATTGTGCCGTGGGGGAGATCTTCGTGGGCTATACTCGGCCTTGTCTCAGGATGGTAAGTTGGTGGTTGAAGATATCCCTCTAGTGGTGTGGGAGCTGTGCCTTGGCAAAGTGAGTGGGGTTATATCCTGCCTGTTTGGCCGTGTCCGGGCGTATCGTTGGACGGGGCCACAGTGTCTCCCGACCCCTCCTGTCTCAGCCTCCAGTATTTATGCTGCAATAGTTTATGTGTCAGGGGGCTAGGGTCAGTCTGTTATATCTGGAGTATTTCTCCTGTCTTATCTGGTGTCCTGTGTGAATTTAAGTATGCTCTCTCTAATTCCAACTCTCTTTTCTCTCTCTCTGTCTTTCTTTCTTTCTTTCTTTCTTTCTTTCTTTCTCTCTCTCTCTCGGAGGACCTGAGCCCTCGGACCATGCCTCAGGACTACCTGGCCTGATGACTCCTTTCTGTCCCCAGTTCACCTGGTTGTGCTGCTGCTCATGTTTCAACTGTTCTGCCTGCGGCTATGGAACCCTGACCTGTTCACCGGACGTGCTACCTGTCTCAGACCTGCTGTTTTCAACTCTCTAGAGACAGCATGAGTGGTAGAAATACTCTGAATGATCAGCTATGAAAAGCCAACTGACATTTACTCCTGAGGTGCTGACCTGTTGCACCCTCTACAACCACTGTGATTATTATTATTTGACCCTGCTGGTCATCTATGAACATTTGAACATCTTGGCCATGTTCTGTTATAATCTCCATCCGGCACAGCTAGAAGAGGACTGGCCACCTCTCATAGCCTGGTTCCTCTCTAGGTTTCTTCCTAGTTTCTGGCCTATCTAGCGAGTTTTTCCTAGCCACCATGCTTCTACACCAGCATTGCTTGCTGTTTGGGGTTTTAGGCTGGGTTTCTCTATAGCACTTTGTGACATCAGCTGATGTAAGAAGGGCTTTATAAATACATTTGATTGATTGATTGTTTGGTACTAGAGTCTGGGACCAAAAGGCTCCTGAATAGCTTCTACCCCTAAGCCATAAGACTGCTGAACAGTTAATCAAATGGCTACCCAGACTATTTGCATTAACCCCCTTTATGAAAATGAAATACAGAAATATCGCATTTACATAAGTATTCACACCCCTTTGCAATGGCACTCCAAATTGTGCTCAGGTGCATCCAATTTCCTTTGATCATTCTTGAGATGTGACTACAACTTGATTGGAGTCCATCTGTGGCTAAGTCAATTGTTTGGACATGATTAAGAAAGGAACACACCTGCTGAAAGGTCAATTTATCTCCCAGTGTCTGAACAAGGTTTTCCTCTAGGTTTTTTCCTGTGCTCAGCTCCATTCCGTTTCTTTTTTATCCTGAAAAACTCCCCAGTCCTTAATGATTACAAGCATACCCATAACATGATGCAGCCACCATTATGCTTGAAAATATGGAGAGTGGTACTCAGTATGTGTTGTATTGGATTTGCCTCAAACATAACACTTTGTACTCAGGACAAAATGTTAATTGCTTTGCAGTATTACTTTAGTGCTTTGTTGCAAACAGGATGCATGTTTTGTAATAATTTTGTTCTGTACAAGCTTCCTTCTTTTCACTCTGTCAATTAGGTTAGTATTGTGAAGTAACTACAACGTTGTTGATCCATCCTCAGTTTTCTCCTATCACAGCCATTAATCTCTGTAACTGATTTAAAGTCACAATTGGCCTCATGGTGAAATCCCTGAGTGGTTTCCTTCCTCTCTGTTAACTGAGTTAGGAAGGACACCTGTGTATTTGCAGTGACAGTGTGTATTGATACACCATCCAAAGTGTAATTAACAACTTTACCGAGCTCAAAGGGATATTCAATGTGTGCTTTTTTTCACCCATCTATCAAGAGGTGCCCTTCTTTGTGAGGCTTTGGAAAACCTTCCTGGTCTTCGTGGTTGAATCTGTTTGAAATTCACTGCTCGACTGAGGGACCTTATAGATAATTGCATGTGTGGGTTACAGAGATGAAGATTGCAACTCTGCCTAGAAGGCCAGCATCCCGGAGTCGCCTCTTCACTGTTGATGTTGAAATTGGTGTTTTGCGGGTACTGTTTAATGAAGCTGCCAGTTGAGGGCTTATGAGGCGTCTGTTTCTCAAACTAGACACTCTAATGTACTTGTTCTCTTGCTCAATTGTGCACCGGGGCCTCCCACTCCTCTTTCTATTCTGGTTAGCGCCAGTTTGCGCTGTTCTGTGAAGGGAGTAGTACACAGCGTTGTACGAGACCTTCAGTTTCTTGGAAATTTCTAGCATGGAATAGCCTTCATTTCTCAGATCAAGAATAGACTGACGAGTTTCAGAAGAAAGCCTTTGTGTCTGGCCATTTTGAGCCTGTAATCGAACCAACAAATGCTGACGCTCCAGATAATCAACTAGTCTAATGAAGGCCAGTTTTATTGCTTCTTTAATCAGAACAGTCTTCAACTGTGCTAACATAATTGCAAAAGGGTTTTCTAATGATCAATTAGCCTTTAAAAATGATAAACTTGGATTAGCTAACACAAAGTGCCATTGGAACACAGAAGTGATGGTTGCTGATAATGGGCCTCTGTACGCCTATGTAGATATTCCGTTTCCAGAAACAAAAGTAATTGACAACATTAACAATGTCTACACTGTATTTCTGATCAATCTGATGTTATTTTAATGGCAAAAAAATTTCAAAAACAAGGACATTTCTAAGTGACCCCAAACTTTTGAACGGTAGTGTATGTAAATTAGATATTTCTGTATTTAATTTTCAATAAATTAGCAAAATGTTCTAAAAACATGTTACACTTTGTCATTATGGCGTATTGTGTGTAAATAGCAGCATTTTTTTTTTAACCAATTTTGAATTCAGGCTGTAGCACAACAAAATGTGGAATAAATGAAGGGTATGAATACTTTCTGTAGACACTGTAGGTGCCTAAGAATACTGTGACATTAAAATACACAGCTTGAGCCATACATTTATTTTATTTCGGAGCACACTAATTCACTGTTTGTGGTCTGGTGATTCATCAAAGCAGCACATAATAAAAGATGAGCCTCACACTGTAAACATGTTGTCAGACACGGTCACATGTGGTTTTCAAATGAGGTAAATCTGAGGTTTGAATTAGCTCTGGTGTTTTAGTTATACGGGTGGTTCTCATGAGTGAGTCAGTTGGGATGAATGAGGAATTTAGCCAGGGAGGAGGCTTGCCTCTGCGGACGATGAGAATTCCAGGGCTGCGTCCCAGTGGCACCCTATTCCCTATATAGTGTATTACTTTTGACCAGGGCCCATAGGGATGTAGTCAAATGTAGTGCACTATATAGGGAATAGGTTTCCATTTGGGATGCATTCCAGGTCTGGGATACAGTGGGAAGAGGTCACATTCCGGGAGTTAATGTATGGATGTGGGGTTCCTCTGGGATCAGTCCTGTTATCATCACATTCTCAGCTGCTCTCTGTCGCTGCCTGGCCTTGGAATGGGAGCTCATGACACACACACACATGCCCATGTGCGCACGCTACCCCCCCCCCCCTCCAAAAAAAGATTCTGAATGAATGAAATGGAATACATGCATGGGAACTTTTATACACGCCAGTTATACACGCCAGTTTATGAGGTACACCCATCTAGTACCGGGTCGGACCCCTCTGTAGCCATGAAGGGATGAACCTGGTCAGCAACAATGTTCAGATATGCTGTGGCGTTCAAACATTGTTGAATTGGTATCAAGGGACCTCGCGTGTACCAGGAAAACATTCCCCACACCATTACACCACGCCACAAGCCTGTACTGTTGACAACAGGCAGGATGGGGCCATGGACTCATGCTGCTTACGCCAAATCCTGACTCTGCCCATGAGCATGACGCAACAGGAAATGGGATTCGTCAGACCAGGTGATGTTTTTCCACTCCTCAATTGTCCAGTGTTGGTGATCGCATGTCCACTGGAGCCGCTTCTTCTGGTTTTTACCTGATGGGAGTGGAATCCGGTGTGGTCGTTTGCTGCAACTGCCCATCCGTGACAAGGACCGACAAGTTGTGCATTCCGAGATGCCGTTCTGCACACCACTGTTGTACTGCTCTGTTATGGGCCTGTTTGTGGGCTTGCACGATTATTGTTATTCTCTTTCTACTGTACCTGTTTTTGCCCACAGGACTGCTGATGACTGGAAGTTTTTTGTTTGTCGCTCCATTCTCTGTAAACTCTAGAGACTGTCGTGCGTGGAAAGCCCAGGAGGCCGGTCGTTTCTGAGATACTGGAACCGGCGCGCCTGGCACCGATGATCATACCACACTCAATGTCGCTTAGGTCACTCGTTTTGCACATTCTAAATTTAAATCGAACAGTAACTGAATGCCTCGATGCCTGTCTGCCTGCTTTACATAAAAAGCCAAGGCCAAGTGACTCACTGAGGTGGTGTACCTAATAAACTAACCACTGAGTGTAGATAATCATGTGTATACAGTAATTTAAAGCTATGCCTTTGCTCTCAAGTAAAATAAGTTAGTTATGAAAATTCAAGGACAATTTCTGTGAAATTTAGTCTGAACATTTTCTATATAACGTATCCGTAAAACTTCAAACGCTGAGTCTCAAATAGCCACCTGTCCCTTTTAATAGCCAGGCAATGGCACACATTTCAGCAAATAAACGGCTGTTTCAAATAAACGCCAGGTCTAAATTAATTGTTTACAATTTTACCATGAATTACCATGAATTGTTTATGAGATGTAATGTTTGATTTGTTACATTAAATAATTCAGCAATGACTAGAAAGAATTTATGTCAATCTTCCGTTTTTATCGCCAGTTAGAAACTGCTAGCCATTAGCTGCAAACAGCTAATAACTGCTAGCTAACTGGGAAGCACAAAAACTGTCAACAACTTCGGGAGTACAGATCCCTAGAAATCTTCTGATCGCCCTCCAGTAGCAAAAGTAAGAACTGCCGAAAACGCACAGTCAATGAGGAGAATAATTATTCTGTCAAGGAATCTTTTTTTTTTTTTTTTCGAGATCTAAGAAAATAAACGCCTGGGCTATTAATTGAAGTTATACGGTACATTGCTGTCATATACTTACCTTGCTCTGGTGATGTTTTCCACAGGCCTACAGTATCTATCCTTTTTCCCATTTGTGGCTACAGTGGCTTCCTTCCTGATCTTAAGAACACGGGATGCATGCTACCCTGGCCTACATGCAAGGTCCACAACTCTATGATTTTATGTCTGTAAGTAGTTAGTAGCTGTTTTAAAACCCAAAACCCAAACCCACATTTCCTACACACAGTTACTTTTAAACCTCAGCTCTGAAATGTTTATCAAGTCTTGTCAGGTCAGGATTTTAATGATTCGACTCGTTAAATAGAGCCCTTTTCCAAGTGCTGCGCCAACATTTGAAATGATTATGCTTGTCAAAAATTATGCTTGTCTTTAAAGACTATAGTCTGAGGAAGCAAGGGAGAAGCACTCAACTGTATTAGGTTGGGTGCACTTACATGCTGCAATTAGGCACATCCACCACTGGGTACTAGCAGTATCTGACAACATAGAAAATGTTAGGAAATCACCAGTTTTTTTTGTCAGTGATGAGAAAACATATATACAAATCTGCTATAGATTATTTATATCCTACACTACTGAATGTTTGTGAATAAAAAAAAGTCATATTTTTTACCTAAATTATAACATGTTGATTATAGTCATGATCAACTTTTATTTCATTACTCAGGTTTCAAGGTGTTATAACAGTAGTGTAGGTTTGATTGCTGCAAACAGTGGTAGCTCTGTTTGTGATATACTGTAAGGAAATTCAATATTTTTATGGGAGTTCAGGATTTATGCATATCTCAGATATGCAGAAACATTCAGGATGACACATTTGGATATAAATGAATAATTGAGAATAAAATGTTGTTGACGACACAGAAAACCTAGAAATCAAGTTCTATATGTGATTCAGTTAACGAACCCAGTTAACCCCCAATAGGTGAAAAAGAGGGACCAACTGATCAAACAACAAAATAAAATATTCAAATGCACAGCAACTGTAAGATCAGAGATATCAATGCACCATCTTAGCTCCAATATTTCCTATAGGATACCAACATGCTGCATGTTGTTTTTCATGCCCTAAACCCAGGAAAAGGTCTTACATTGACATATTTCATGGTTTATTGGTCAAGGTAAAGTGAAGGCATCTGTTTCACTGAGAGCCTGTTATGAGACACTGTGAGTCATACTCTCCTCCTGAACACAAGCCACTGCCATCTATTCAACTCAGTAAATGGCTCTGAGATTAAAGTCTATACACACAGAAACAATGTGGTCTGCGTCCAAAATGGCACTCTATTCTGTAGATAGTGCACTGCTTTTCATCATAGCCCACATTTAAAGTTAAGTCACTTAGCAGATGCTATTATCCAGATCGACTTAAAGGAGCGATTAGGGTTAAGTGTCTTGTTCAAGTGCACATTGGCAGATTTTTGACCTAGACAAAAATCTTTCGGTTCCTGGCCCAACGCTCCTAACAGCTAAGCTATCTGGCGCCCAGCTGTAGAGAATAGGGTGCCATTGGGGACGCAGCCCTGGAGAGTTCCTCAGCAGAGACCTCATGTTCTATCAAATCAAATAAACATATTTGCTGTCTGTTATCCAACTTGACCCCACCATGTACATGTTTTGAACTTGTGTCCTTTCTGCAGAGTCAGGGTTTACAGTTTGATGAAAATATTTTCAGAAAAGTTCATTAAGGGCTGTTCATTGTGGCAGATTCATTGGATCGTCTACTTTTATTGGGAATTTAGTCGCAAGCAAAGGCTGTCAAGACTCAAGCTCTTTTACTTGTTTGTCTCCAAAACAGACACTGAAATTTGGTCCATTCCAAGCAGATTATACTGGTCTCATGACACAAATAAACTGTACTCCTTTAAATGTATGTATCCTGTCAGTTTCATGAGATTTTTAAGACAGGTGAATTTCATTCTTTAACCGATTGAAATATGGAACATAAAATCAGACTCTACATACTGAACGTATGAATGGGTCGGAGTCTTGACTGAGACAACTCTTGTACCAGATCAAAGGATGATGTAGCGAGGTCCATTTCCTCTTATTGTATTTGATAACACCAATAAAGAGGACATTATCAATCTGACGTCACCGCACAAATGATGCGGTATTGCGGTACCAAACTACATTGGTATTAGAAATTATATTACTTTATTTTTCTATATTCAGTCACTATTAAGACTAGTCAATATTTAGTAAATCCCTAAATCACCGACTTATGACAAATTTTGATGCTAAGTGTTGCAAATGCCTACAGCTGAGACTGACTAAAGAGACTCAGTAGGGCAGAGGGTATCAGGCAGCAGACTGACTAGGCTGGTGGATAAGACAATGGGGTTCTGTTCCAAAAATGTTGTTTGTCGCAGCTTTCTTTAATCAATGTGCTTGTTTGTTTCCGTGGAATTCAACTCTATCCCAGATCTTATGCAATCCTGTGGATGCATTTTTCACCCCTACAATGTTGCACTATTTATCTGTAAACATTTGTATTAGAATTGTACTAAAAAATATAAATAACTGTTCTATATGTTTGTTGGGACATAGGCTAATGTAGGCTACCACCATGTTTATGAAATCATCCCACTGTAGACACAGCAATAAGCTCATACAATATGCAAAGGAGAGCAACGCAAAACATCCTTTTTGGAGAAATGACAGGCTATGTATGACTTTGTCATTCTAGAACAGTGAGAGAAATCTGTTAGAAAAGTTTATCAAGCTTAGTGGGTGGCCTGCCTAGATAGACTATATATAAATATTATAATTTTTTTAACCTTTATTTAGATTTTTTTTAATTTAACCTTTATTTAACTAGGCAAGTCAGTTAAAAACAAATTCTTATTTTACAATGACGGCCTCCCCCGGCCAAACCCTCCCCTAACCCGGACGACGCTGGGCCAACTGTGCGCCGCCCTATAGGACTCCCGATCGCGGCCGGTTGTGATACAGCCCGGGATCCAACCAGGGTCTGTAGTGACGCCTCTAGCACTGACATGCAATGCCTTATACCTCAGCGCCACTCAGGATATTTAGACTACTATATTTACGATTTCTCTCCACAACCTATATTCAATTTGATAAAATAATGTTTTAGCTTATTGTTCTGCTGAAAGGTGAATTCATCTCCCAGTGTCTGGTGGAAGTAGACTGAACAAGGTTTTCCTCTAGGATTTTATTTTACCTGTGCTTAGCTATATTCTATTTATTTTTATCCTGAAAAACTCCCCAGTCCTTAACGATTACAGGCATACGCATAACATAATGCAGCCACCAATATGCTTGAAAATATGGAGTGGTACTCAGTAATGTTGTACTGGATTTGCCCCAAACAAAATGTAATTGCTTTGCCAAATTATTTGCAGTATTACCTTAGTACTTTAGAATATTTGTATTCTATAAAAGCTTCCTTCTTTTCACCCTGTCAGATAGGTTAGTAGTGAGGAGTAACTACAATGTTGTTGATCTATCCTCAGTTTTCTCCTATCAAAGCCATTAAACTCTGTATCTGTTTTAAAGTCACAATTGGCCTCATAGTGAAATCCCTGGGGGGTTTCCTTCCTCTCCGGCAACTGAGTTAGGAAAGACGCCTGTATCTTTGTAGTGACTGGGTATATTGATACACCATCCAAAGTGTAATTAATAACTTCACCATGCTCAAAGGGATATTCAATCTGTTGACTTGCTATGAGGTTATATTTTACTCATATTGATCCTGACATGACCTTTGACCCTAGACAGCAGTTACTGCCTTCTTGCTTGGTACACCCACTGGAATACGTTTCCATGCCAATAAATGTTTACTGTATGTGTCATACAGTGTCATATAGTTTGATACTTGTATCAGCAAAGAACAATCAATAATACCAAGGTAAACCATAGTAACTGCAGCCCAAAGCTCAGTGAAACCAAGGTAAAAAGCAGTTACTGCTTTTTTCCTTGGATTCACTGTAACTTTTTGCAGTTACTGTAAACATGACCCCCCATTTTCTCCAAAACACAACACAATGGAGGCAGGATATTTGTCCACATGATAAAGCATGTACACAATTTTTGACCAAATGTGCAGTTACTGCTCTTTTGCTTTGTAGGGCAGTATAGAGATAAGTTAGTCATTAAAAAATCATGTTAAACACGATTATTGTACACAGAGTGAATCCATGCAACTTATTATGTGACTTATTAAGCAAATTTTGATTCCTGAACTTATTTAGGCTTGCCGTAACAAAAGCGATTCAATTTTTTATAATAATAATAATAAATAAATAAATAAATAAATAAAGTGTTCACATTATGGGGTATTGTGTGTAGGACAGTGACAAAAAATTGAATACATTTTAAATTCAGGCTGTAACACAACACAAATGTGGAAAAAGTCAAGGGGTGTGAATACCTTCCGAAGGCACTGTGCATGGTACTTTTATACACCGCTGTTATTACATAACAAACACATTGATTTATTTTACATACACATTATATGTCGGATAGATAGTACTCAGACATCTCCGGTGTATATTAAATATAGTGTTTTCAGTAATAACTATCACAGATCTTGAGCTTTTTAATCCCACCCCTCAGCTACTCTCAGTCCATCCCACCTATCTCCGTAAATCACCATATTTTGATTTTCATGTGCCGTATATGTTCCAACTGTGCTGCGATGTCTTACATGACTTTTCAACCTTTCCAATGGCATAGTATGCACAGAGTGTAAGTTAAAGATCCATATTTTTCCAGGGAGTATTATATTTTGATTGATTGACTATTGTTTTTCAAATCACAGAACACTGCTATTAGTAGGGTTAATTTGAATAAATGTTCTGATTATTCAGCCATTCCTAAACCTGTGACCAGAAACAAGCTACACGGGGGCAATACCAGAATACATTTTTTAATAGTTGCATTGCTTAGATTGTTGTACGCCCCATATACTGTATATAACATTCTGTTGGCGGCAAGAATTTTGTATAATAATTGAAATTGAAAAACATGAAGTGTTGAATCAAGCTTTGTTTTGTGTATCTGTTCATAACCCATGTGTCATAGTACCGGTACATTGAACATCTTTTCCCAGCTTTTTTGCAACCTGTATGTGCAGCTGTCAGCATTTTTGTCCTCAAATGAAACTGGTATATTTTTCTATTTATATATTTTCCTTTTTCAGTTCATTTGTGTCTTTAATATATGGCAGACAAACAAGTTCCCTACCTTCTCACTGTTCCACTTGCTTCCTCCATTTCTGTGGTAATGTTGCAATCAGTTGGTTGGTAACTTTGGATTCAGTAAACATATTTTAGATAGCTGCTTTTTTTAAATAAAAATCTGTATATTTGAGTGTAACCATAATATTTGTTGTTATATTTGTTCTGTCTTTTCTGGAGGATCACATTTTTATTGTAACCAGCTTTGTATGGCTTGTTTAAGAATGGGTGATACGTTGAACAAGGTTTCATTTTCAATTAACCCGAAAATGAGAAGTTGTAATCTGTATAAAGGGGAGACCGGCGTTGGGTGTCTCTCTTTTTAGTCTTGTGTGTATTTTTCAGCACCAGTATGTCTTACAAGACTCTTCAAATCAAAGTTTATTAGTCATGTACACATACTTATGTTTCTAATTCCAACAATACCGACCATACAAAACAACACACACAAATCCCAAAAATATAAAGAAAGAAATTAAGAAATATCAGAATAAGCAAAGTCAGAGTCCGGAATATAAATATGTATGTACAGTTGAAGTCGGAAGTTTACATACACTTAGGTTGGAGTAATTAAAACTCATTTTTCAACCACTCCACAAATTTCTTGTTAACAAACTATAGTTTTGGCAAGTCGGTTAGGACATCTACTTTGTGCATGACACAAGTCATTTTTCCAACAACTGTTTACAGACAGATTATTTCACTTAAAATTCACTGTATCACAATTCCAGCGGGTCAGAAGTTTACATACAGTAATTTGACTGTGCCTTTAAACAGCTCAGAAAATTCCAGAAAATGATGTCATGGCTTTAGAAGCTTCTGGTAGGCTAATTGACATCATTTGATTCAATTGGAGGTCTACCTGTGGATGTATTTCAAGGCCTACCTTCAAACTCAATGCCTCTTTGCTTGACATCATGGGAAAATCTAAAGAAATCAGCCAAGACCCCAGAAAAAAAATGTAGACCTCCACAAGTCTGGTTCAGTGAAACTGAACTGGTTCAGTGAAACAAATCATTAAAATCCAGATGGAAAATATTTACACAAGAAGCAACCTGATATCAACAAGATTCTCTGGTCTGATGAAACCAAAATTGAACTCTTTGGCCTGAATACCAAGCGTCAGGTCTGGAGGAAACATGGCACCATCCCTACAGTGAAGCATGGTGGTGGCAGCATCATGCTGTGGGGATGTTTTTCAGCGGGAAGGGACTGGGAGACAAGTCAGGATCGAGGCAAAGATGAACGGAGCAAAGTACAGAGAGATCCTTGATGAAAACCTGCTCCAGAGCCCTCAAGACCTCAGACTGGGGTGAAGGTTCACCTTCCAACTGGACAATGACCCTAAGCACACAGCCAAGAAAACACGGGAGTGGCTTCGGGACAAGTCTCTGAATGTCCTTGAGTGGCCCAGCCAGAGCCTGGACTTGAACCCAAAGGAACATCTCTGGAGAGACCTGAAAATAGCTGTGCAGCAACGCTCCCATCCAACCTGACAGAGCTTGAGAGGATCTGCAGAGAAGAATGGGAGAAACTCCCCAAATACAGGTGTGCCAAGCTTGTAGAGTCATACCCAAGAAGACTAAAGGCTGTAATCGCTACCAAAGGTGCTTCAACAAAGTACTGAGTAAATGGTCTGAATACTTATGTAAATGTAATATTTCTAAAACCTGTTTTGCTTTGTCATTTGTCAATTGGCCCAGCGTAATCCGGGTTTGGCCGGGGTAGGCAATCATTGTAAATAACAATTTGTTCCTAACTGACTTGCCTAGTTAACTTCTTTGGGATTGGTGTCCCTTCCTAATGTAGGCTAATGCGATTAGCATGAGGTTGTAAGTAACAAGAACATTTCCCAGGACATAGACATATCTGATATCGGCAGAAAGCTTAAATTCTTGTTAATCTACAGAGCTATTACAGCGAAATAATACCATGCTATTGTTTGAGGAGAGTGCACAATTTTGAACATGAAAAGTTTTTAATAAACAAATTAGGCACATTTGGGCAGTCTTGATAGAAAATGCTTAATAGAAATGCAATGGTTCATTGGATCAGTCTAAACTTTGCATATAGACTGATGCCATCTAGTGGCCAAAATCTACATTGCACCTGGGCTGGAATAATACATTATGGCCTTTCTCTTGCATTTCAAAGATGATGGTACAAAAAAGGTAAAAAAGAACAGTTGGTTTTTATCTTTGTATTATCTTTTACCAGATCTATTGTGTTATATTCTACTACATTCCTTTCACATTCCCATAAACGTCAAAGTGATTCCTTTCAAATGGTACCAAGAATATGTATATCCTTGCTTCAGGGCCTGAGCTACAGGCAGTTAGATTTGGGTATGTCATTTTAGGCGAAAATTGAAAAAAGGGTGCTAATCCTTAAGTGTACAAAATAGGGTGTGTGTAGATTGATGAGGAAAAAAATCTATTTAATATATTTTACAATACGGCTGTCACTTAACAAAATGTGGAAAAGTGAAGGGGTCTGAATACTTTCCCAAGGCACTGTATATATAGAGTACCAGTCAAAAGTTTGGACACACCTATTAATTCCAGGGGTTGTATTTATTTTTACTATTTCTAAATTGTAGAATAAGAGTGAAGACTTCAAAACTATGAAATAACACAAATGGAATCATGTAGTAACCAAAAACGTGTTAAACAAATCAAAATATATGTTATATTTGAGATTCTTCAAAGTAGCCATCATTTGACTTGATAACAGCTTTGCACACTCTTTTGCACAATTAGTTGTGTTGTGACAAGGTAGGGTGGTATACAGAATATAGCCCTAATTGGGAAAAAAAACAATGTCCATACTATGGCAAGAACAGCTCAAATAAGCAAAGAGAAATGACAGTTCATCATTACTTTAAGACATGAAAGTGAGTCAATCTGCAAAATGTCAAGAACTTTGAAAGTTTCTTCAAGTGCAGTCGCAAAACCATCAAGCGCTATGTAGAAACTAGCTCTTATGAGGACCGCCACAGGAAAGGAAGACCCAGAGTTACCTCTGCTGCAGAGGATAAGTTCATTAGAGTTAGCAGCCTCAGATTGCAGCCCAAATAAATGCTTCACAGTTCAAGTAACAGACACATCTCAACAATCAACTGTTCAGAGGACAATGCGTGAATCAGGCCTTCATGGTCGAATTGATGCACAGAAACCACTACTAAAGGACACCAATAAGAAGAAGAGACTTGTTTGGGCCAAGAAACATGAGCAATGGACATTAGAATGGTGTAAATCTGTCTTTTGGTCTGATGAGTCCAAATTTGAGATTTTTGTTTCCAACTGCTGTGTCTTTGTGAGACGCAGAGTAGGTGAACGGATATCCTCATGTGTGTTTCCCACCGTTAAGTATGGAGGAGGAAGTGTGATGGTGTGGGGGTGCTTTGCTGGTGACACTGTCAGTGATTTATTAAAAATTCAAGGCACACTTAACCATCATGGCTACCACAGCATTCTGCAGCAATAAGCCATCCCATCTGGTTTGCACTTAGTGGGACTATCATTTGTTTTTGAACAGAACAATGACCCAACACACCTCCAGGCTGTATAAGGGCTATTTGACGAAGAAGGAGAGTTATGGAGTGCTGCATCAGATGACCTGGCCTCCACAATCACTCGACCTCAACCCAATTGAGGTGGTTTGGGATTAGTTGGACCGCAGAGTGAAGGAAAAGCAGCCAACAAGCGCTCAGCATATGTGGGAACTCCTTCAAGACTATTGGAAAAGCATTCCTCATGAAGCTGGTTGAGAGAATACTATAAGTGTGCAAAGCTATCATCAAGGCAAAGGGTGGCAGCTTCATTAAATAGTACCCGCAAAACACCAGTCTCAAGTGAAGAGGCGACTCCGGGATGCTGGCCTTCTAGGCATAGTTCCACTGTCCAGTGTCTGTGTTCTTTTGCCCATCTTAATCTTTTATTTCTATTGGCCAGTCTGAGATATGGCTTTTTCTTTGCAACTCTGCCTAGAAAGCCAGCATCCCGGAGTCGCCTCTTCACTGTTGACGTTGAGACAGGTGTTTTGCGGGTATTGTTTAATGAAGCTGCCAGTTGAGGACTTGTGAGGCAACTGTTTCTCAAACTAGACACTCTAATGTACTTGTCCTCTTGCTCAGTTGTGCACCGGGGCCACCCACTCCTCTTTCTATTCTGGTTAGAGCCAGTTTGCGCTGTTCTGTGAAGGTAGTAGTACACAGCATTGTACGAGATCTTCAGTTTCTTGGCAATTTCTCGCATGGAATAGCCTCCATTTCTCAGAACAAAAACAGACTAACGAGATCCCAAAGAAAGTCTTTGTTTCTGGCCCTTTTGAGCCTGTAATCGAACCCACAAATGCTGATGCTCCAGATACTCAACTAGTCTAAAAAAGGCCAGTTTTATTGCTTCTTTAATCAGAACAACAGTTTTCAGCTGTGCTAACATAATTGCAAAAGGGTTTTCTAATGATCAATTAGCCTTTTAAAATTATAAACTTGGATTAATTAACACAACGTGCCATTGTAACACAGGAGTGATGGTCCTGATAATGGGCCTCTGTATGTCTATGTTTATATTCCATTAAAAAATCTGCCTTTTCCAGCTACAATAGTCATTTACAACATTAACAATGTCTACACTGTATTTCTGATCAATTTGATGTTATTTTAATGGACCAAAAAAATGCTTTTCTTTCAAAAACAAGGACATTTCTAAGTGACCCCAAACTTTTGAAAGGTAGTGTATATACTATATATATATATATATATATATATATATATATATATATATATATATATATATATATTCCAGACTCTGGCATTGCTCTTTCTGATATTTCTTCATTTCTTTCTTTTTTGGGGGGAGATTGAATGTGTGGTTTTGTATTGCTAGGTATTACTGCACCGTTGGAGCTAGAAACACAAGCATTTTGCTGTACCTGTGATACCATCTGCAAATCTGTGTATGCAACCAATAAGCTTTGATTGGATTTTATTTGATTTAAAGCGCCAGAATTAAGTGACTAAAGGGGAAGTTAAAATTGGTGATGCGGCACAATTTTGGGGGGGTTCTTGCATTGGAATTATATTGAAAGCTGCTTATATCATGCTATACCACAATAATGTTAAAATGCCGAGACTCTGAGACCATTGAGAGCTTTTGAACTGACAGGTTGTTGCGAAATCTGTAGCTCATCTCTGTTGCGCTGTATTACCACAATGGACAGCGCCCTAAAACAGTAAAGCAAGGCCTATTTGGCAAGAATATAGGCTAGAAGATGTATGAGGTAATTCACCTATTACAAATAGCCTATGTGAATGACGCCATACATTCAGCTGTCTTACAAAAATAATGCAAACTAAATGCTGAAACTAGTAGCCTTGTTATTCATGCATAACAAAAATACTGAATAGCAGTTTAGCTTAGAATACCGACACAAGTGCGAATGTGAACGAATGAATGCAAACCGAACAAAACAAGATATCAGATCAATAAAGGAATGTTTGTCTATATTTAGGCTAGTTACATTAACAGTGAACAAAGGAAGTAAATAAAAAGGCGAATGCAAATAACCAAAACATAGCCTATAGCCTACAATAGTGAGAGGCAGCCTTGCACAGCTGTCTTGCCAACTAAATACGCCTATAGGCCCGCTTCAAACATGGGCACAATATACTTCTGTGGATCAAATTCGACCCACCCACGTAATCATTTAAGCAATGCCGGTTTACCATAAACACGTGGGTGGGCTCTTCACGCGATGCTAGCTGGAGCTCGACAGCATCATCGTGCTGGGCTTGGCGGTGGCCTCGTGGTTTGATTTCTGATATCCATCGTGGCAGTGGCAGATTAGCTGGTTAGAGCTAAATATGCTAATAACACTTTTACCGCTAGCTAAGAAACTAACTAAAATATGTAGTGGTGGGGCGTGAGGCAGAGTTAAGTGCAACAGCTTCAACCGTCAACTTGGCCTCTTCCTTATAAATCAAAATCAAATATTACAGGCAGAGGCATAGCTCCGTATTCACGCAGCCTACCACAGATGAGATGCGTTTTTCCCGCTTTTTATGGAAACGCAAAGGAGTCATACGTAACTGCCCAGTGACTTTCCATAGCCCCCTTACACACGAACACACACACATTATGTGGCGCGCTCTGTCCATGGTGCTGATACAGCGCAACGGAGATACACATTTCGCGCCAACCTGTCACTCAATCACTTGAACTTTTTGTTATTATTTTATAGGGACATCAAATTAAAACTGAGGTGGTACAAGTTTCAACTGAGGGGGCTAAGACCCCTTTTGCCCCCTCGTGGAGCCGGGCCGGAACCAACCCTTGAGACAACCAACCATGTCTCCCCCATTGTATTTAGGAAACGAATGCATAAGGATTGTTAAAATATAAATTCAAACCCAAGCATAAATGTTAAGATATTATTCTATTTCCCAACTCTTGCGTGCCATAATAATAGTAAACTGTAAGCAATACTGCTGCTCAGAAGGTAGACTGAACCCATACTAGGCCGATAGAGACGTGGTTCTTCGCTGTAGTAAGCGGTGAACACTTTATATAGCCCTCTAAAAATAGAGCCCACATGGTCCAATGGAAATGAAGGAGACTTAGGTCAACTCACCAACCAAATCACAGAAGATGGTCAAGGTAGGCGGGTGTTATAATTTGGCGCACCCATTGGTCGGCATCACGAGAGCGTAATGCAATCACGTGGGGGGAAGGCCGTCTGTAAGACATTGCATAGTGAAGTTTACAGAGCGTCGACGGACTTTCAGCGAGTTCACTGTTTGCTATTAGAGCAAGCAAGGAAGATTGCTCTAGGAAGAACACGTGCGCTATCACTGCTGTAAAGCGATAAACATATCTACTATTCCCAACTGCTTTTCTACAGCATATTATACATGCAAATACATCGAAGTCGCAAGTTTTCTTGAAAAAGAAAACAAGACAATTGAACTACCTTGATTTTTGGTTGTAATTGCAGCGGCATCTATAGGAGTGAGATGGATGTTATTCCTATGTGCAGCATCTTTCAGGAGCTCCAGATAGTGCATGACACCGGATACTTTTCAGCTTTACCATCTCTTGAGGAGTACTGGCAGCAGGTATGTATATATGATCATTTATGAATAGTCCTATTTTGATATAGAAAACACTCTAAAATGAATGGAAAATAATGCTTATGTATATACATCGACATAAACTTGTCCGCAAACCCAGGTTGCTGTCAGTGGACCTGCAAGCTGTCAGGAATGCAGAACGTGACTAAGTGATGCAGAACAACAAAAAAGTTGAGCTATTGGATTGAACTTGTAGCACATTTTTGACACAGTTTAATTGACGTAAGACTGTTATTGAACGTGCATGCATGTTGCAATTATATACATTAGTTACAATGTAATAGCCTAATCGCATGAATGAACCAAGACTCAACATTGTTTATATTCCGTTCTGTAGACGGATTATGCAGTTCATTCTAGTGAAGAGAGTTGTTGTGTGTATGTGTGTACGTGCGTGTGTTAGAGAGCAAGAGAGACGATCTATTCGGAATTACCGGAGAGGAGTAGCCTATGTGCGTCTTTTTCAACAGATTTTGTTCAAAATTCCCACTAACTCGCAGTCATTTTATAAGAATTACATAATAGTCGATAAACTAGCTTTGCTTTTTTGATGGTGATTGAAATAAATAGGCTTCTCTACACATAGTTCCCCTTGGATATGCGGGCTTGGGGCCAAGTTCCCTCTCCATGCCCTGAGGCATTCAAAGCTCGCCAGAGATGCATTCTGCCCTATTGAAAATAAATCTTTGCAATGAATACAAAGTATTGCCTTACTAATAACGTTTTTAGGCAGAAATATATTACAAAACAACTTACCCTGTAATGAATATTGGGTTTAATTTGCATTCTATACCCATTATAGTTCGGAATGAATTACTTGGAATGCTAGATGCATGTCATAGTTTTTAATATACTGTAGTTAGCGTCCACTCTCTGATAGTCAAGCTTTCAGGAAGTGTCCTTTACTTCCTTTTTAGAAGCCTAAAATAACTCTTGCAGTATGAAACTCTTGCAGTATTCATACATAAAGCTTTTTGTGGACCTGCTTGAACCAGACCTACCTCCTCCATTCCCTTGTGTGCTATGTTATTTCTAGCTATGCCACTGGATGCATTATTAAATCCAATTTATGCTGAATAATTGAAACATTTAAAATATCTACAAGCACTTCCCTAACCACCAGGGGGGCTCTGTAGCATATGTAAATGTAATCACTGCGCATGATGACGGCTATGTCGTGGAAAGAGCACGCCACCAACTGAGGAAGTGTGTTTACATGTAACCTTCCTTGATCTAATCTACTTCTCAAAAGGTAACCTATTCCCTATATAGTGCACTACTTTTGACCAGGGCCCTATGGGCTATGGGCCCTTGTCAAAAGTAGTGCACTATAAAGAGAATAGGGTGCCATTTTGGAAGCAGCCTTAGAGTCTCGGAGGACACCCATTAGATCCACTCCACTGCCCTCAGAATAGTACATTGTGTATATGTTCCGTATACTGTGGGTAGTTTTTATTCCTAGCTCCTACATGCTGTACTCATTATTTTCCCCTTCATCAGACATGTCTGGAGTTGGAGCGGTACCTCCAGAGCGAGCCCTACGTCTCGGCCACAGACATCAAGTTTGAGACGAGTCAAGAGGATCTCTGGAGCAAACTGATCCTGGCCTGTGGGGACAAGGCCGAGTCCGACCCAAAGATCCACACTCACATTAAGGAGGAGGACAATCAAGAGGCCAACAGCTTTAACTCCGACGCCAGCAGTGAGGCGTCCGACAGCTCCGAGGAGCTCTCCCCGCCCCTCGACTTCACCTCCAACCCACTGAGTGACATTATGGGAGAGGGAGAGGACCTGAGTTCCATGGTTATCAGCACTCCGCCATCTTCTCCTGAGGTGAACAAGGAGGCCCCCTCCATATCCTCCCAGGTGTGGAGCGGTATACAGACAGTGATGCACTCGCCTGGGAAAATACGGACAGGGAGCATTGGTGGACGAACGGTGGAGAGGGGAGGCTTAGCCAATGGGGAGGCTTCTCCAGACGGGAGGAGGCGGGTCCACAGGTGTCATTTTAACGGATGCCGAAAGGTTTACACAAAAAGTTCCCACTTGAAAGCACACCAGCGTACACATACAGGTAAATAGTTGATTGTGTACAGGTAAACTGCATAACCCCACAGCACCTCCTCCCAAACAAGTGTATACTGTATATGTATAGAAAAAAAGCAGAAGCTCTGAGCTATCCGACCAGACCTGAGTCTTAGTAGTAATATCATACAGGTAAAGCAAGCTAGTCCAAAGAGTGGAGGTGGGTGTTGTTACCCACACACTAATGCTGCTGTCACAGCAGAGAGGCCTTGGGAAAGACATCCAGACCAGCTGGTTATGATGTCATCAGTGTTCTGAATCTGCAGGCATTTACTTTACAAAGAACGTTCAGAAGATGATTCCGTTTCGGGAGGGACTAAATTTAAACCTCATCAAAAAATTACATTTTAATATGTTTACAAGAGAGTCTTAGTTTTTTTTTGTTATTTTCATGAAATTTCTCTCTGCATTCTTGGGATAGTTCGCTAGTAAGTAGTGTCTAAACTGTGACCTAATTCACACAGTAGCAGCAGTGACTTCATGTTGAATGGGGGAGGGGCGACATAACAACCTTTGGTGGGCATGGCCAAGCCAGCCACAGAGGATGTGGACTGGATCTTGAAAACAGATCACATTTCACAATGGGAAAAGAAAACGACTGAATCATTTACATTAAAAATGCGGTGGGAATTTTACATTTACTGTTATTCGTTACTGAGTTATGTGAGCAGTTTCCCTCGTCACCTCTGACCTCGGCTTGCCAAGCTGTTTACAGCTGTCTTGCACATTAGCAAGGCTCCACATTCCAGGCAAACTGTTACCAGAGCTAATGGAATTTTCACCATTAGAAATCCCCTACATTTATCCCTTCTCACCCAGCCACTTCATAAGCACTATGTCTGCTTATTCAACTACTTTTAAGCAGTACACCACAGCTCATATTTACAAGTTATAGTACTCTATTTTCTATTATGTAGCACTTATAGTATGTCATGTCTATTTCTAATTTGGAAACAATGGAGCACAGCAATAAAATCATTTGTTTTCTGTTTGCAGGTGAGAAGCCTTACAGGTGCTCATGGGAAGGCTGTGAGTGGCGTTTTGCACGGAGTGATGAGCTAACCAGACACTTCAGGAAGCACACTGGGGCAAAGCCATTTAAATGCAGTCACTGTGACAGGTAAGAGAAGTGTTTAGGGATGGATGTATCTATTGTTTGTTTTCATTATTTTATTGAGGAAGATTGTAAAGGTCATGAACACTTTTGAATGTTTGGGCAACTAAAGGTAAATCCATGCACCTGAAATACTGACGTAGGGGACAAATCAATGCTGTTATATTAGTCTTTTATCTATTCTTAAAACGCTGTGCCTGATATGCTCTCTTTCTCCTCGCAGGTGTTTCTCTCGTTCGGACCATTTGGCGCTTCACATGAAGAGACACATCTAAGCGGTGGGCCCCAGGGCAGAGGAGAGCAGAGCGGTGTTGAGCGATGGTCCTGACTGTCTCCTAACCTGTCTGTGGGGAGGCTGCAGTGCCCTGAGAGGGGAGGAAGGCGAGCGAGGGGAGCGTGCTCTAGTGAAAAGCATGCAGGCCATTTTTGCACCATACTTAGTGCCTCCAAGACCTCTCAGAGGAAAGAGCTCTGAAAGGTCGACACATTCTGAAAAATATCACGAAAACCACCATGGATGAAGGAGAATTAAGAAATTCACTAGAGAGAGAAGAAAGAAAATGTCTGAGAGGACAAGAAAGAACGTTTTTTTCTCTGTATGGTGTCTGATGCTTTGCGGAGTTAGTTCCTGGTTTGAAAATATGCAGTGGTACTACTCCAATAAACGTGTGTTGTTTTCTGTGAGCATGTGGACTGACTGACTGTGAGCCTGCTGTCAGACTGCCTGTGACTGGGTGCCTGTCTCAGAATGCCTGTGACTGGGTGCCTGTCTAAGAATGCCTGTGACTGGGTGCCTGTCTCAGAATGCCTGTGACTGGGTGCCTGTCTCAGAATGCCTGTGACTGGGTGCCTGTCTCAGAATGCCTGTGACTGGGTGCCTGTCTCAGAATGCCTGTGACTGGGTGCCTGTCTAAGAATGCCTGTGACTGGGTGCCTGTCCAAGAATGCCTGTGACTGGGTGACTGTCTCAGAATGCCTGTGACTGGGTGCCTGTCTAAGAATGCCTGTGACTGGGTGCCTGTCTCAGAATGCCTGTGACTGGGTGCCTCTCAGAATGCCTGTGACTGGGTGCCTCTCAGAATGCCTGTGACTGGGTGCCTGTCTCAGAATGCCTGTGACTGGGTGCCTGTCTAAGAATGCCTGTGACTGGGTGCCTGCCTGTGGATGTACGACTCCTGAGTGGATGGCTTGTGTTGTGACCTGAATGGCATTGAGGGGATGATGAGTTTTTGACTGAGGTTTTATTGTCTCGTTGTCATGAATGAATGCAAGCAAAGGAGTTGTTGTGCTCTTGTGTGGAGCGTTGGTTGAGTCTAGGCTGGGTTTGGCAGTGTGTGTGCGTCCCAGCCGTCACTATTGAGGTTTGAGAGAGAGCACCACCATCCGAACTGAGGTGGTACATGCTCCTAAACGAGGTTTGGGGAGGGGAGGGGGGTTGATGTTTGGTGCAGCTATTAAATGTGCAATGTATTAAGTAGCTTGTCTCAAAGTACATGCTACAAAGCTAATTTGTTGTCCATTGTGTAAGCTCAGTATCTAAAGGCTGTACACAACATTGATATATCATTATACCAGAAGTTGCATGATCTTGGGTTTGTTTGTCACTCGATTAGGCCTACTTATAACACCAGGCAAATCCCAATAATGAGCAGCTATGCATCCATTTTACTCCGTAGATACCACAGTATTGTACAGAAACATAAAGCAGTGATGTATTTGTTTCCTTCTTTTCTTTTCTATGTTTGGAGATACCACTATTGCTTGGCAACTGTGTTGATCATGGGATAGTTTTATTTATATTCAGTTTAATAACGCATTTCTTTATTTTGGTCCTCTTGCTCTTCTCTTTTTCTATATCTGTAAATACACTGTGACCTTAATGATGCCTTATGTAAGTGGCCTTGTCCAGATAAATAGATCACTCACGGGGGGGTTAAATGCGGTAGTGTGTGATTGAATAGCTTTATTAAGGCTCCGATTCATATGGTTGCACCTTTTACCCTTTGTCTAGAAATGATGGTTGGTCTGAAGACTCTTGAATAAAAGTTAAGCTTTATACTTATTGACATTTCTGTGTTTCATTTGTCAACATACATACTGTATCTATCTATTCAGACAAAAATCCTGTTTTGAAAATGATCCTCGATCTGAGACAGAATTGTAGAAGCACTTCAAACAATTCAATTTTAAAAGGTTTACTACTGTGTAGTAGTATAATGTGGTACGTTATGCACGTGAAATGGAATGTGTGACGGTGAATTACTTTCGAAAGTACAGATTCTCTTGGTTGGTTATGGGGTTGAGTTCTCGTGACATGTGATCTGCTTGGCCACCAAGGCCTTGATAAATTAAGAGTTATTACAAATAACCCATTCTTGTCAGGCCATGGCATGTTTGTGGAACTGTTAAATGCTTACCTGACATGAGTGCTCTCAAACTAACAGTGGATGTGGATGCTTATTTCTTACTGACCTGTATGGACTGCCTTGTTTTAACCCTATACCATTGTACAGGACCGGTGATCTGGTCAACAGTGCTGTCGAAAGGTCCCCTTTTAAAATATACATTGTGGATATCGAAACCATGCAAAAGATATATGTGTTGTTTAAAAATAGAGTTTTTGCAAAGAAGCTTATATTTTTCAGGGTACAGGACCCCAGTGTACATTTCTAAGAAAAACAATAAAGACAAGACTACCGATTTAACTTGGGTGAGTATTAATGGCCCAATAAACTGAAAACAAATGACATATTGTTCACTTCTACAGTGTCTGAGAAGGATTGCATTTTTTTTGCTTGAATTGGGAATGATTCGGCAGAGAGAAATGAAAAACTCTGATTGTTGAATGGATTACACACTGAACAGCTTTTTGTAATCAAAATCAAAACAGCAGTTTTGATTTATGGCATAACAATGTTATATTTTTTTTTTACTGGTTTGTAAAATATTTATCTCTGTATGAATGTATTTTTATTGGAATAATGATTAAAAAAATGTGATCAAACCTTTTAGTGTTTTTGCTTCTTGCATCCTCATACTGGGATCTAACATAGGACAGAGACATGATCATACTCCTTCAGATTCCTGTCGTTTTCATCGGATCCACCTCACTTGACAGACGGGTGGGTTGTTTAAATGTCAATTGAAACATAAACAAATTTGCGCAATAAGCACTTGTTGTCCCTCAAATACATTGTTACAATTGTTCGTTAGCTAGCCTAATTATAGCCGTATTAACATAGACGTCTCCGGAAACATGGGAACATTGCCTTTAAGAGGTGCATAGCTGAAAAGGAGCATTCGGATTGAATTCAGGCCTTAGATGAGACTCAGCTGTATACAGTAACATTTACATTTGATATTTTTGTCATTCAGCAGATGCTCTTATCCAGAGTGATTTACAGGAGCAATTAGTGTTAAGTGCCTTGCTCAAGGGCACGTTGACAGATTTTTCACCTTGTCAGCTCGGTTACTGGCCCAACCTCTTAACCGCTAGGCCACCTGCAGCCCATCATAAATATGATCAATGTTATCCTCTTCATGTGAACACATACAGTAGCAGGTTATACGAAACACCAGTATGCCATACAGCATTGTGGATAGCGATGGTTCAGTATGTTCTCATTTCATTATCATGCCGTTTCTAGCACATGGAATTAGAATGGTCAGAGGTTCCAAGCCCTTTCTACTCATTATATTTCTATGTCATAGCATTTCAACACGTCATTGTGCTCTAACACTAGCAAAACAGCACATTCTTATGCACATCAAACTAGATCTTCCCAGTCAAGGTCTACTAGTAGAACGAGAACATCCACCACAGGCCCCTGCCTGGTTTCAACAGACATACAGATACCCCTCCCCCACCCACCACATCACAGCTCATCTCATATGACCAGGGGGTTAGAGGGCGCCTTTTAAAACCAGAGTAAACTGAAAGGTCATTGACCCAGCATGGGGATGGCAGACCATCAACTCAGTGGTATCGTAGAGACCTCCAGAAGGTTCCCATTCAAACACACAGACAAAGCGGAATGGGGGGAACAGGGGGAATGGGCATCGAGACCTGCTGCTCCAGCTGATTATATGGAAATCTACATTTACCTCCAAATGGTTGCCTGCGTCTCAAATGACACCCTTTTCCCAACAAAGTGCACTACTTTTGACCTATGGGCTCGGGTCAAAAGTACTATATAGGGGATAGGGTGCCATTTAGGACGCACCCTACAGTTGAAAACGGCAGTTTACATACACCTTCCCTGTCATAGGTCAGTTAAGATCACCACTTTATTTTAAGAATGTGAAAAGTCAGAATAATAGTAGAGAGAATTACTTATTTCAGCTTTTATTTCTTTCATCAAATTCCCAGTGGGTCAAAAGTTTATATACACTCAATTAGTATTTGGTAGCATTGCCTTTAAATTGTTTAACTTGGGTCAAATGTTTCGGGTAGCCTTCCACAAGCTTCCCACAATAAGATGGGTGAATTTTGCCCATTCCTCCTCACAGAGCTGGTGTAACTGAGTCACGTTTGTAGGCCTCCTTGCTCGCACACGTTTTTTCAGTTCTGCCCAGAAATGTTCTATAGGATTGAGGTCAGGGCTTTGTGGTGGCCACTCCAATACCTTGACTTTGTTGTCCTTGAGCCATTATGTCACAACTTTGGAAGTATGCTTGGGGTCGTTGTACATTTGGTAGACCCATTTGCAACCAAGCTTTAACTTCCTGACTGATGTCTTGAAATGTTGCTACAATATATCCACATAATTTTCCTCCTTCCAGCACAGAAAAAAAATGTATGAAATGTATGCATTCACTACTGTAAGTCGCTCTGGATAAGAGCGTCTGCTAAATGACTAAAATGTAAAATGTAAAATGTAATGATGACATCTATTTTGTGAAGTGCACCAGTCCCTCCTGCAACAAAGCACCCCCACAACATGATGCTGCCACCCCCGTGCTTAACGGTTGGGATGGTGTTCATCGTCTTGCAAGCATCCCCCTTTTTCCTCCAAACATAACAATGGTTATTATGGCCAAACAGTTCTATTTTTGTTTCATCAGACCAGAGGACATTTCAGTTGCAAACTGTAGTCTGGCTTTTTTATGGCGGTTTTGGAGCAGTGGCTTCTTCCTTGCTGAGTGTCCTTTCAGGTTATGTCGAAATAGGACTCGTTTTACTGTGGATATAGATACTTTTGTACCTGTTTCCACCAGCATCTTCACAAGGTCTTTTGCTGTTGTTCTGGGATTGATTTGCACTTTTCGCACCAAAGTACGTTCATCTCTAGGAGACAGAATGCGTCTCCTTCCTGAGCGGTATGACAGCTGCGTGGTCCCATGGTGTTTATACTTGCTTACTATTGTTCGTACAGATGAACGTGGTACCTTCTGTCACGACTTCCGCCGAAGTTGGTCCCTCTCCTTGTTCGGGCAGCGTTCGGCGGTCGATGTCACCGACCTTCTAGCCATCGCCGAAACACTTTTCATTTTCCATTGGTTTTGTCTTGTCTTCCATCACACCTGGTTCCAATTCCATCAATTACATGTTGTGTATTTAACCCTCTGTTCCCCCCCATGTCCTTGTCCGTAATTGTTTGTTGTAGTGCTTGTGCACGGTATGCTGGTATTTACCGGGTTTTGTTTGACCCATTTATTGTATTGTTCTGTTGACGGTGGTTTATGTTTATTAAACACAACCGTTGTAAATCAGTTTTCGCTGTCCTGCGCCTGACTTCTCTGCTGCCAGTACACATCGCATTACACCTTCAGACATTTGGAAATTGCTCACAAGGATGAACCAGACTTGTGGAGGTCTACAATTTTCTTTCTGAGGTCTTGGCTGATTTCTTTTGATTTTCCGATGATGTCAAGCGAAGAGGCACTGAGTCTGAAGGTAGGCCTTGAAATACATCCACAGGTAGACCTCCAATTGACTCAAATTATGTCAATTAGCCTAACAGAAGCTTCTAAAGTCATGACATCATTTTCTGGAATTCTCCAAGCTGCTTAAAAAGGCACTGTCAACTTAGTATATGTAAACTTCTGACCCACTGGAATTGTGATACAGTGAAGTGTAAGTGAAATAATCTGTCTGTAAACAATTGTTGGAAAAATTACTTGTGTCATGCACAAAGTAGATATCCTAACCGACTTGCCAAAACTATAATTTGTTAACAAGAAATTTGTGGAGTGGTTGAAAAACGAGTTTTAATGACTCCAACCTAAGTGAATGTAAACTTCCGACTTCAACTGTATATTTACCTTGAATTGTTTGTTTGGACTGAGACGTTACATGTTTAGAAAGCACATGGAGCAAATTACATGTTTACATCACATTTATTGCAAACATCATTAAAGTCATCCATTAAATTGGTACCTCTCTGCACTTCACAACACAGTCTTGTGGCTCTTCGCTCTTTCCCTGAGGGCTGAACGTCATGGGTTAATTCACCACTCTGTGTACAGGCTACAGGCAGTGGGCCAATGGGGGTTGAGGTTGGGTTCAGGCCAGACCCGGGTTCAAATACAATTTGAAATCTTTCAAATGCTTTGGAAAGTTTGCTCTTGTCTTCCTGGAGTGCCAGGTAGGCGGTGTTTACACTTTTGACAATTTTCTATTGATTCCATTGCACAATCAACCAAGCACAAATACAGTATTTGAACCCAGGTCTGGTTCAGGGCCTGTGATTGGTCTGATGTATGGACATTTCTCAGCTGTGGCTGGGCCCTCTGGTTCCCCCTGTCCTCCTCTCCTCTGATGTACAGCAGCTCATTACAACGGCCTGATAAAAGGGCCCATTATCCATTCACACACACATCGCACTTTGAACTCCAGAGGAATCTCCCTACATCTCTGTATAGTGCACTACTTTTGAACAGAGCATTATGGGCACTGGTCAAAAGTAATGAACTAAATAGGGAATAGGGTGCCATTTGAGATGCAACCTACTGTCTTACATAACTGAACCCATAGCAGCAGCATCGGAGAACAAGCAGGCAGTATTTGTCTCTACCAGTTTTGCACAGTGTGATAGACTGCACTGGATCGCTCAATGATGCCACACAGGTTTGATTAGTGTGGTTGAATGTTAGGGATGCAGGGAAGAATAAATGGTGGTGTAGTCAGCAAGCCTGGTGATTTATAGTGTAGGCTGCGATGTTGGATGAAAACAGATCACTGCAGAGTTTTTGTGGATTAAACATCCACATGAAAATATTTCAACAGCCATTACGGACTTATTATACAGAGACACTGTACAAAAATATAAACGCAACATGCAACAATTTACAGTATATATAAGGAAATCAGTCAATTGAAATGAATGCATTAAGCCAAAATCTTTCAGCTAAATATGTGTATGTGACCAAAATAATTTATTTGATTTTGATTTGATTATCCCGTCACGGTATCTCTTTGTGTTCGTCGTCCGTAGCTTATGCCTGCCCATACCATAACCCCACCGCCACCACGGGGCACTCTGTTCACAACGGTGACATCAGCAAACCGCTAGCCCACACGATGCCATATACGCTGTCTGCCATCTGCCCGGTACAGTTGAAAACAGGATTTTTCCATGAAGAGCACACTTCTCCAGTGTGCCAGTGGCCATCGAAGGTGAGAATTTGCCCACTGAAGAAAGTTACGACGCCAAACTGCAGTCATGTCAGGACCCTAGTGAGGTCGACAAGCATGCAGATGAGTTTCCCTGAGACGGTTTCTGACAGTTTGTGCAGAAAGTCTTTGGTTGTGCAAACCCCCAGTTTCATGAGCTGTCCGGGTGGCTGGTCTCAGACGATCCCACAGATGAAGAAGCCGGATGTGAAGGTCCTGGGCTGGAGTGGTTACACGTGATCTGCGATTGTGAGGCTGGTATGGCCAAATTCTCTAAAATGACTTTGGAGGCGGCTTTTAGTAGAGAAATGAACATTCAATTCTCTGGTAACAGCTCTGGTGGACATGCCTGCAGTCAGCATGCCAAAATGTACGCTCCCTCAAAACTTGAGACATCTGTGGCATAGTGTTGTTTGACAAAACTGTGAGAGAATTAAGATTTTTGTGCCTATGGAACATTTCTGGGATGTTTTATTTCAGCTCATGAAACATGGGAGCAACACTTTGCATGTTTATATTTTTGTTCAGTATAGATGTAAAGGAATAGCAGATGTGTTGAGGTGCCACTGCATTATGTTTGTTGAACATATGGGTTTGATACGTACAGTGATGGAAAGAGAGAGAATAAGATGGATTCTGTCATAATGAGATTGAATGAAATTTCTCCATTATTTGACAACTTGTGCCAAGTTAAGAACTTCACTGTGTTACATAAAAAGGCAGTTTTAACTTAACTTGTGGGGGCATAGATTATCGAACGGCTGTAAAGTAATTTTCTATTTATAATAGAAAATCCATCGCCACCTTTTTTCTGGTAGGCTAGCAAACTCTATTTGACTCAATTTGAATGCATCTGTCACCATGACAACTACTTGCTTTTGACTTGTCATGCCTGTGGGAGGTTTCACACAGCTTTTTCTAATTTCACAGTATGTGAATTTCTCCGTTCAGTAATTAGAATCCCATCCATTCTCATTTTATATGTCCAGAAAATGTTGATAAATATACAAGCTCAAAATGTCCACATCCCCCCCCTCTGTTTCTCTTACACACACACACACACACACACACACACACACACACACACACACACACACACACACACACACACACACACACACACACACACACACACACACACACACACGCACACGCACGCACACACACACACACACACACACACACACAAACACACACAAAGCCTGAGTAAAAGGCTCAAAATCCAATTATCTGGAAGGATGAGCTGAGATCTTTTTTAACTCTACCTCTAAACAAAAAGGGAGAGGACTAGGAAGTAGCCTAGTACCACTTCCCTTGCTCCTTTTAAAGGGCAAAAAGGTCTTAAGTGGTAACACTTGACTTGGTAACACAGAGCCAGGATATGTCAGTTTGTCAGTTGGCCCAAAATGCCACCAAGTAGTTCAAAAGCGGCCAATGTTATTGGGCATGTGATGTCACCCCAGATGCCTGCAGCTCTACTCGACTGTCTATGGTCTGGTGATAAGTTAGAGGTTAGGGACTGGTTTTTCCAGAAAGCTCCAGGTCAGAGATGACACATGAAAGAGATTCATTATTCATGCAGACATTTGCATGTCTCTGGGCTCTGGTCTGCTGTGGCTACTCTCTTCACCTCTACCAAGCTGTCCAAACTGGCTGGACCAAAAAGTCACATTATATAAAGTCTGATTGCAGTGCCAGTGATTCAAAAATGTTTAATTGAAAATTAACACTATTGGTTAGCAATCACATAGACATATCCATATATAGTATATACATATGTATGGAAGGTGGTATTAGATACCAAAATATAAAGTACTATAATGCAGCTCAGAATGCACTAAGTGCCACCAGGAATTAAAATAATCGCAGCAGGATTATTCAGTACATTATCAGAGATATCTGTTCTTGCTGTTTAAAAAAAACAAAAACAAAAAACGTTTTATTTCACCTTTATTTAACCAGGTAGGCTAGTTGAGAACAAGTTCTCATTTACAACTGCGACCTGGCCAAGATAAAGCAAAGCAGTGCGACACAAACAGCAACACATAGTTACACATGGAATAAACAAGGATACAGTCAATAACACAATAGAAAAAAAAGAAAGTCTATATACAGTGTGTGCCAATGGCGTGAGGAGGAATCAGCGAAGAACTACACGGGAGGATCTTGTCAATGATCTCAAGGCAGCTGGGACCATAGTCACCAAGAAAACAATTGGTAACACACTACGCCATGAAGGACTGAAATCCTGCAGCGCCCGCAAGGTCCCCCTGCTCAAGACAGCACATATACATGCCCGTCTGAAGTTTGCCAATGAACATCTGAATGATTCAGAGGACAACTGGGTGGAAGTGTTGTGGTCAGATGAGACCAAAATGAAGCTCTTTGGCATCAACTCAACTCACCGTGTTTGGAGGAGGAGGAATGCTGCATATGACCCCAAGAACACCATCCCCACCGTCAAACATGGAGGTGGAAACATTATGCTTTGGGGGTGTTTTTCTGCTAAGGGGACAGGACAACTTCACCGCATCAAAGGGACAATAGACGGGGCCATGTACCATCAAATCTTGGGTGAGAACCTCCTTCCCTCAGCCAGGGCATTGAAAATGGGACGTGGATGGGTATTCCAGCATGACAATGACCCAAAACACACGGCCAAGGCAACAAAGGGAGTGGCTCAAGAAGAAGCACATTAAGGTCCTGGAGTGGCCTAGCCAGTCTCCAGACCTTAATCCCATAGAAAATCTGTGGAGGGAGCTGAAGGTTCGAGTTGCCAAACGTCAGCCTCAAAACCTTAATGACTTGGAGAAGATCTGCAAAGAGGACTGGGACAAAATCCCTCCTGAGATGTGTGCAAACCTGGTGGAAAACTACAAGAAACGTCTGACCTCTGTGATTGCCAACAAGGGTTTTGCCACCAAGTACTAAGTCATGTTTTGCAGAGGGGCCAAATACTTATTTCCCTCATTAAAATGCAAATCAATTTATAACATTTTTGACATGCGTTTTTTTTATTGTTATTCTGTCTCTCACTGTTGAAATAAACTTACCATTAAAATTATAGCCTGATAATTTCTTTGTCAGTGGGCAAACGTACAAAATCAACAGGGGATCAAATACTTTTTTCCCTCACTGTAAGGCAATAAATAGGCCATATTAGCAAGTAATTACAATTTAGCAAATTAACACTGGAGTGATAGATGTGCAGATGATGATGTGCAAGTAGAAATACTGGTGTGCAAAAGAGCAGAGAAGTAAATAAATGTAACAGCTGTCTTCAAGAATGGACCAAGGCGCAGCGGGTATGTGGATACTCATATTTTAATTCAAAAGAGTAAAGCATCCACCGGAAAAACAATAAACACGACAACAGGAACAGTCTTCCAGGCACACAAAACGCAATGCAAGAACAACTACCCACAACCCCAAAGAAAAACACACACTACTATATAGGACTCCCAATCAAAGGCAACTCAACACACCTGCCTTCAATTGGAAGTCCTAATCACCAACACAACACTTAACACACAAAAACCTGCCACGTCCTGACCAAAACTAATACAATTGCTCCCTCTGCTGGTCAGGACGTGACAGTACCCCCCCCCCCCCCAAGGTGCAGACCCCGGAATGCACCTTACAAAAAAAACACAAAAAAAATCCCCAATACCCCAACAAAACCCATAAACAATAACCCCTAAACAATAAGGGAGGGAAGGGAGGGTGGCTGCCGTCAACGACAACACTGTGCTACACCCTCCCTCCCCAACCCACCTATCCTGGAGGTGGCTCAGGTGCGGGACGTGGACCTCGCTCCACCTTCGGCGTCGCCCACTTCGGTGGCGCCGATAGCTGCGCCGGACAGACGGGCCACTCGGGCTGACCCTGGCAGACGGACCACTCTGGCTGGACCGGAGGACAGGCGGGCCACTCGGGCTGGGCCGGAGGACAGGCGGGCCACTCGGGCTGGGCCGGAGGACAGGCGGGCCACTCGGGCTGGGCCGGAGGACAGGCGGGCCACTCGGGCTGGGCCGGAGGACAGGAGGGCCACTCGGGCTAGGCCGGAGGACAGGCCGGGCACCCTGGCAGATCCGGGCAGGTGGGCCACTCTGGCAGATCCGGGCAGGCGGGCCACTCGGACTGGACTGGAGGACAGGCGGGACACCCTGGCAGATCCGGGCAGGCGGGCCACTCTGGCAGCTCCAGGCAGACGGGCCACTCTAACTGATCCGGGCAGTCGAGCCACTCTGGCAGCTCCGGGCAGTTGGGCCACTCTGGCAGCTCCGGGCAGTCGGGCCACTCTGGCAGCTCCGGGCAGTCGGGCCACTCTGGCAGCTCCGGGCAGTCGGGCCACTCTGGCAGCTCCGGGCAGTCGGGCCACTCTGGCAGCTCCGGGCAGTTGGGCCACTCTGGCAGCTCCGGGCAGCGGGTATGTGGATACTCATATTTTAATTCAAAAGAGTAAAGCATCCACCGGAAAAACAATAAACACGACAACAGGAACAGTCTTGCAGGCACACAAAACGCAATGCAAAAACAACTACCCACAAGCCCAAAGAAAAACACACACTACTATATAGGACTCCCAATCAAAGGCAACTCAAAACACCTGCCTTCAATTGGGAGTCCTAATCACCAACACAATACTTAACACACAAAAACCTGCCACGTCCTGACCAAAACTAATACAATTGCTCCCTCTGCTGGTCAGGACGTGACAATAAAAACAATATGGGGATGAGGTAGGTAGGATGGGCTATTTACAGATGGGCTATGTACAGCTGCAGCAATCGGTTAGCTGCTTGGATAGCTGATGTTTAAAGTTAGTGAGGGAAATATAAGTCTCCAGCTTCAGCGATTTTTGCAATTCGTTCCAGTCATTGGCAGCAGAGAACTGGAAGGAAAGGCAGCCAAAGGAGGTGTTGGCTTTGGGGATGACCAGTGAGATATACCTGCTGGAGCGCGTGCTACGGGTGGGTGTTGTTATCGTGACCAGTGAGCTGAGATAAGGTGGAGCTTTACCTAGCAAAGATGTGTCAGCCCTTGTAAGGTTGTGTTCCTTGTTGTCTATGTCCCTCATTTTTATCTCATGCACTCACTGTAGCACATTGCAATAGTTTTTCAATGAAAAACGTATTGTTATTATTATTTTTATTCAGTTGATTAGATATTCACATCAAATCTGTTAAAATCAAATGTTATTTGTCACATGCTTTGTAAACAAATCAAATCAAATGTATTTATATAGCCCTTCGTACATCAGCTGATATCTCAAAGTGCTGTACAGAAACCCAGCCTAAAACCCCAAACAGCAAGCAATGCATGCACGGTGGCTAGGAAAAACTCCCTAGGAAAAACTCCCTAGAAAGGCCAAAAACCTAGGAAGAAACCTAGAGAGGATGTACAGATGTAGACTAACAGTGAAATGCTTACTTACTGGCCCTTCCCAACAACGCTGAGAGAAAGAAAATAGAGAAAAAATAGAAAAGTAATAACACGTAATAATAAATTCACAATGAGTAATGATAACTTGGCTATACACACAGGGTACCAGTACCGAATTGATGTGTAGCCGAGTCGACATATACCTAGGAATAAAGTGAATAGTCAACAGGACAGGTAATAAACAGATGCAGCAGTGTATGTGATGAGTCAAAAAGGTTAGTGCAAGAATGGTCAATGCAGATAGTCTGAGTAGCTATTTGGTTAACTATTTAATTAACTATTTGTGGGTAGAAGCTGTTCAGGGTCCTGTTGGTTCCTTACTTGGTGCATCAGTACAACTTGCCATGCGGTAGCAGAGAAAACTGTCTATGACTTCAGTGGCTGGACAATTTTTAGGGCATTCCTCTGACACCTGGTATAAAGGTCCTGGATGGCAGGGAGCTTGGCCCCAGTGATGAGCTAGGCCATATGAATTATCCTCTGTAGTGCCTTGCGGTCAGATGCCAAGGTAGTTGCCTTACCAAGCGGTGATACAGCCAGTCAAGATGCTCTCACTGGTGCAGATGTAGAACTTTTTCAGGATCTGAGAGCCCATGCCAGATCTTTTCAGCCTCTTGAAGCTCTTGACCCGCTCAGCTATGGCCCCAATGATGTGAATGGGAGCGTGCTTCCTGTAGTCCACGATCAGCTCCTTTGTCTTGCTGATGTTGAGGGTCTCTGACCTCATCCCTATAGGCTGTCTCATCGTCATCGATGATCAGGCCTACCATCATCATGTCTTCAGCAAACTTAATGATGGTGTTGGAGTTGTGCATGGCCACTCAGTCGTGGGTGAACAGGGAGCACAGGAGGGGACTAAGTACACACCCCTGAGGGGCTCCCATGTTGAGGGTCGCCTACCCTCACCACCTGGGGGGCAGCCCGTCAGGAAGTCCAGGATCCAGTTGCAGAGAGAGGTGTTCAATCCCAGGGTCCTTAGCTGAGTGATGAGCTTGGAGGGCACTAGTCAACAAACAGCATTCTCACATGTGTTCCTTTTGTCCAGGTGGGAAAGGATAGTGTGGAGTGCAATAAAGATTGCATCACCTGTGGATCTGTTGGAACAGTATGCAAATTGGAGTGGGTCCAGGGTGTCTGTGATGATGGTGATGTGAGCCATGACCAGCCTTTCAAAGCATTTCATGGCTGCAGATATGAGTGCTACGGGGCGATAGTCATTTAGACAAGTTACCTTGGCATTCTTGGGCACATGGACTATAGTGGTCTGCTTGAAACATGTAGGTATTACATACTTCTCAATGACATCAGATGAATCCTGGAACATATTCCAGTCTGTGCTAGCAAAACAGTCCTGTAGCTATATCTGCTGTAGCTTTATCAGACCACTTCCGTATTGAGCGAGTCCCTGGTACTTCCTGTTTGAGTTTTTGCTTGTAAGCAGGAATCTTGAGGACAGATTTATGGTCAGATTTGCCAAATGCAGGGTGAGGTAGAGTTTTGTATTAGTTTCTATGCGTGGAGTAAAGCTTTTTTCACCTCTAGTTGTACAGGTGACATGCTGGTAGAAATGAGGTAAAACGGATTACAGTTTTCCTGCATTAAAATCACCAGCCACTTGGAGCGCCACCTCTGGGTGAGCATTTTCTTGTTTGCTTATGGCCCTGTACAGCTCGTCGAGTGCGGTCTTTGTGCCAGCATCGGTTCGTGGTGGTAAATAGACAGCTCCGAAAAAAGATAAATGAAAACTCTCTTGGTAAATAGTATGGTCTACTGCTTATCATGAGGTATTCTAACTGAGGCGAGCAGAACCTTGAGACTTCCTTAATATTAGAGATCACGCACCAGCTGTTGTTAACAAAGAGACACACTCCTCCCCCCTTGAGCTTACCCAATGCTGATGTTCTGTCCTGCCGATACATAGAAAACATGTTTCCTCTTTCTAAAATGTGATCCTGATTAAATGGATTGTTTTTACTAGATTGTTTTTACAAAGCCATTGAACTTTTCTCAGGGCTCTAGAGGTCACGTGGCTACAAACTGGTTTATTCAATGTCAACAATGGCCCAGCTTAGCTAGTGTTTACCATACTGCAATGTGGAGGCCTCAGCTTCAGCCTGGTGGCCAAGGCAAAACAGAGCTAGACAATGATATCTTGTTGATGGCTATACCTGACAATGGATCCAAGGCTTTGAAGGATTAGTTGATATGTACTGTAGGTGGTTGATTTGTTGTACTAGGTTGATCCACACAAACACACATTAGCATGAGGATTATACAATCATCCAAGTTTTGAATGTAGACTTTCAGGCTAGTTTCATCACATTTAGAAATGTGTTTTTCTAATATCGCTACATTGCTCCATAGCTGACTAACAACCTAAAGAGGTTCACTCGCATGGCCTTTTGACGCCGTTCCCCTCACATTAACAAAAAATATATATGTTTTTCTATATCTTGTTAAGATAGAGAACAGTTTGTGAAAGTTGAAAACGAACACACAGTTCCTCCATTTGTGTAATGGAAGGGAAATGGAGTGAACAAATCTTGTGGTAGATCTAATAGTGCATTTCCTTTGTGGTGGTTCTGAAAACCCTTTTAGGAACTGACACCACCCACAGAAAGGGCAGCATGCAGTGCTGTATGCCAGGCAAGCTCAGAATAGTTCTGTCTACACACACACACACACACACACACACACACACACACACACACACACACACACACACACACACACACACACACACACACACACACACACACACACACACACACACACACACACACTGTTTAATTTCTTTATTCAATGAGTCAATGTGTTTATAAATGTTTAAACAACCCATACATCAATGTTTTATTCTTTCATTTAATTTCAATAGGTGACTTATGTAGCATACTGAGTATTAATAGATTCCAATGATCTTTATAAACACCTTCATTTCCTATCGGAACATTGCCCTGCGTTGGGATTGTAGTTTATAAGTGGCCTGGCCATATTTGACCATTTCTTGCTCCTCTTCTGCATTAGCATAACCCTTTCCTGTTATTATTTTTAGCACTACGACATGATTGTTTTCCCTATCCTCAGTGCAGCTGGGAGGAGGTACTCTTATTCTCCATTGACCTGACAGTGTCCCAAAACCTTTTGGGATTAGTGCTACAGGAAGCAAATTTCTGTTTGAAAAAGCTAGCCTAAGCTTTCCTAACTGACTGAGTATATTGGTTCCTGACTTCCCTGAAAAGTTACATATCGCCTACATTCAAAACTTGGATGATTGTATAATCCTCATGCTAATGTGTGTATGTGTGGATCAATCTAGTTCCACAAATCAACCACCTGCAGTTCTTTTAGCATGTTCCCGTACTCTTGTCCTACTCCTCCTTTGATCCTCTGGTGATGTAGAGGTTAACCCAGGCCCTGCAGCCCCCAGCATCACTCCCATTCCCCAGGCGCTCTCATTTGTTGACTTCTCTAACCACGCCAACCCGGATGTCCTAGTCGTGTCTGAATCCTGGCTTAGGAAGGCAACCAAAAATCCTGAAATTTACATACCTAACTATAACATTTTCCAACAAGATAGAACTGCCAAAGGGGGCGGAGTTGCAATCTACTGCAGAGATAGCCTGCAGAGTTCTGTCATACTATCCAGTTCGGTGCCCAAACAATTCGAGCTTTTAAAAATCCACCTTTCCAAAAACAAGTCGCTCACCGTTGCCGCTTGTTATAGACCCCCCTCGGCCCCCAGTTGTGCCTTGGACACCATATGTGAACTGATCGCCCCCCATCTATCTTTAGAGTTCGTACTGTTAGGTGACCTGAACTGGGACATGCTTAACACCCCGGCCCTCCTACAATCTAAGCTAGATGCCCTCAATCTCCACAAATCATTAAGGAACCTATCAGGTACAACCCTAAATCCGTAACCTTGGGCACCCTCTTAGATATCATCCTGACCAACCTGCCCTCTAAATACACCTCTGCTGTCTTCAACCAGGATCTCAGTGATCACTGCCTCATTGCCTGCATGCGTACTGGGTCCGCGGTCAAACAACCACCCCTGATCACTGTCAAACAGTCCCTAAAACACTTCAGCAAGCAGGCCTTTCTAATCGACCTGGCCCGGGTATCCTGGAAGGATATTTACCTCATTCCGTCAGTAGAGGATGCCTGGTTGCTCTTCAAAAGCGACCTATATCCATCCTGCCCTGCCTTTCTAAAATCTTTGAAAGCCAAGTTAATAAACAGATCACCGACCATTTCGAATCCCACGTACCTTCTCCACTATGCAATCTGGTTTCCGAGCTGGTCATGGGTGCACCTCAGCCACGCTCAAGGTCCTAAAATATATCATAACCTCCATTGATAAAAGACAGTACTGTGCAGCCGTCTTCATCGACCTGGCCAAGACATTCGACTCTGTCAATCACCGCATTCTTATCGGCAGACTCAATAGCCTTGGCTTCTCAAATGACTGCCTCGCCTGGTTCACCAACTACTTCTCAGATAGAGTTCAGTGTGTTAAATTGGAGGGCCTGTTGTCCAGACCTCTGGCAGTCTCTATGGGGGTGCCACAGGGTTCAATTCTCGGGCCGACTCTTTTCTCTGTATATATCAATGATGTCACTCTTCCTGCTGGTGATTCTCTGATCCACTTCTACGCAGACGACACCATTCTGTATACATCTGGCCCTTCTTTGGACACTGTGCTAACAAACCTCCAATTGAGCTTCAACGCCATACAACACTCCTTCCGTGACCTCCAATTGCTTTTAAATGCTAGTAAAACTAAGTGCATTCTCTTCAACCGATTGCTTCCCGCACACTCCCGCCCGACTAGCATCACTACTCTGGACGGTTCTGACCTAGAATATGTGGACAACTACAAATACCTAGGTGTCTGGTTAGACTGTAAACTCTCCTTCCAGACTCACATTAAGCATCTCAAATCCCAAATTAAATCTAGAATCGACTTCCTATTTCACAACAAAGCCTCCTTCACTCATGCTGCCAAACATACCCTTGTAAAACTGACCATCCTACCGATGCTTGACTTCGACGATATAATTTACAAAATAGCCCCCAACACTCTACTCAGCAAACTGGATGTAGTCTATCACAGTGCCATTTGTTTTATCACCAAAGCCCCATATACTACCCACCACTGCGACCTGTATGCTCTCGTTGGCTGGCCCTCGCTACAAATCCGTCGCCAAAACCACTGGCTCCAGGTCATCTATAAGACTTTGCTAGGCAAAGGTAAAGCCCCGCCTTATCTCAGCTCACTGGTCACCATAGCAACACCCATCCGTAGCACACGCTCCAGCAGGTATATCTCACTGGTCATCCCCAAAGCCATCACTTCCTTTGGCCACCTTTCCTTCCAGTTCTCTGCTGCCAATGACTGGAACGAATTGCAAAAATCTCTGAAGCTGGAGTCTTATATCTCCCTCACTAACTTTAAGCATCAGCTGTCTGAGCAGCTTACCGATCGCTGTACCTGTAAATAGTACACAATAGGACTACCTCATCCTCATATTATTACTTACCCTCTTGCTCTTTTGCACCCCAGTATCTCTACTTGCAGATCATCATCTGCACATCTATCACTCCAGTATTAATGCTAAATTGTAATTATTTTCACCTCTATGGCCTATTTATTGCCTACCTCCCTACATTTGCACACACTGTACATAGATTTTTCAATTTTTATTTTATTTTGTGTTATTGACTGTACATTTGTTTATGTGTAACTCTGTGTTGTTGTTTTTGTCTCACTGCTTTGCTTTATCTTGGCCAGGTTGCAGTTGTAAATGAGAACTTGTTCTCAACTGGCCTACCTGGTTAAATAAAGGTGAAATAAAATAAAAAACACTTGCTGGGGATACAGCATGTATGCTTGATTGAAAAACATGGCAAAAATGTGTTGTTCATGAAATTATGCTTAAATCTGACATATTCCCATCCCCATAATCCAAATACTTGGCCACCCAAACATTGCAAATCAACGCTACATGTAAACAATGTTTCATTGGAAAGTGTTTGATCTCAGCCTATTCTCATGAAACTCCTGAGGTTTGTGACTGGGGTGATGCACTCCAGGCTGATAAGCATAGCTTTTTGACTTGGGTTTCGGAGGATCATTTTTTGGAAAAAGAAAAAGAAACAACTGTCAACTAATTGGCAAATGTAGCAAGCTCTGGAAAAACTACAAAGTGATTCCACATGGGAGATGTAGAAAGCAGCATTGTTAGCAGTAGCACTGTAGAGAGCAGACAGGGAGAGAGGAGAGGGAGGAGGTTTCAAGGCATCTCCTGCAACAGTATACTCCCAGGACTAGCTAGTACTTTTAGGCTTTTGTTGTAAAAAACAAAACAATAAAACATTACAAAATAGAAAGTCGGGATGTATGTATGCCAGAGAAGCCAGTGTTCTTTGCCAATTAACACAGAATGATAGCGGTCTAGGATTGACGGATGACTACATTTGAGATTACCCTGGCTCACGACCATAATCTAGTTGTCTGCTGTCTTCCATTGCAGAGGTGCGAGAGCCATGCGAAGCTATTTGGCATGCGGTGCTGAAATCCACAGCTCCGGCCTAATGAAAGCTATGAGATATGTGGGTGCATGCCATGCTCCAGTGATCTTGTGAATGACGGAGAGAGAGGCTTCTTCTCCTCGTTGAACCACAGTGCACTGCACTCCTCTGAATTTCCCATCACTATTGACTCTAAACAAAGTGTGTGTGCACTGTGGGCTCTAGCTGACAACAGACACACACACGCACACGCACACACATCTGCATCTATAATTGACTGACAGTACCTTTACTGCTGAAAGTAATGGCATGTTTCTAAATTGGATGAGTCTGTGTGTGTTGGTTCTTGATAGGATGGTATCAATTAGTCTACAATTACCAAACAAAAATTATTAGGGTCACAAACCATACACACTAGGTTAAACTGTAAGTAGGTTGCATAATGCTTTTCATTTAGCATATTTGGACTAAATATTTGATAGGAACATCTGTCTTTGTTATGACAAGTATGATTCATGTAAGATTGCTGTCAACCTGAAGTAAACAAACAAGCAAACCGTGGAGGAGGAGGACCCCAGTGGAGAATACCTTCTCATTTCTCCAGTGGTAAGCAGATCAGGTCACCATGACAGTATGAGAGTGCTGAGTATTGAATTATGATTACTAGAATGGGAATTCCGTGATTCTAATTATATGGTGCTGAGCACTCAGTGTGTGCAGCTTGTCCATAGGAAGTTGGACAATCTTTCTGCTCTGATGTGGATTGTTGTTCCCTAGTTGAAAGTCATATCATATTAAACCTGATTTATAGTACCAGCTCTTGCTCTTCCTTGAAGACCTGAGTTTTACCTGCTAAATCCCTATATAAGGCAGTCCTTGCATTGACACCCAGTGGAGGACCCAACCATCACTACCAGCCAGGCAGACACAGTAAATATCACCAGCGGGTGAAGTCAGAGGAGTAATGAGATCTGATTGAGCCTGATGTCTGCAGGCAGCTCGTTCTCATTGCAAAGGAGCGGCGCGGAGCAGAGCGGAGCAGCGAGGGATGTCCTCAAAACTTGTGCCTGATCTGCAATTCCAATGAGCACTTTGCTGACTAATGAGAGGGCCAAAAGTCTTAATGCTGTTGTTAAATGATGGCGTTCTAAATTAGACACGTCTCTGTTTAATGCATGTTTTATTTATAATGAGCATGTCTGCAGGGCCACTGTGGATTCCTTCCCACAGCAGAGTGGAGGACAACTGTGGCTAAGTCCCAAATGGCAGCCTCTTCCGTTTATAGTGCACTACTTTTGACCAAAGCCCATACGGTGCCATTTGGGGCGCATCCTGTAAGTACATGCATAGAATCAGGGACAATTAGAGAGATAAGGGAAAAAGAGTTTTAGCCTCAGCAAATTATTTATGTGACAATATTTTCATAACGAGTGTGCAAATGCATAACAAAATGGGCAAACTTGTTTGTCAGCTGAAGAAAGTAGCTGGTGGGAGAAGTTGAGACATTTTGTATCTAGAGACTATGTAATTATTTTGTACCGAGCTACATGAAACTGCAAGGGAAACATCGAAATATCGTAATCAAAAATCTTAGAAACGGTCCACAAGGAGGCCACCTGTTTCTGCATGGTCTGTCTCAGACAGCACAGCATTTACAGTATCTTGAAGGACCCGAGGTGGCACCAACTGGGTGTAAAGAAGTTAGTCTTAAATGCTAAATTAGACATAGAGTTATGACTAGGCGTACATCCAACTGGTGCAAGCAGCCCCTGGTGCAGTGCATCTCTCTCTCTCTCTGATCTTAGAACAGGCGTTACAATATTTAGCTAGTTGGTGTAAGAGCTCTGGAGAGAGATATAGAGTCATTAGAGAAAGACGGAAACAGCAATTATACCTTGACCACTGTCACGCCCTGACCATAGAGAGCCCTTGGTTCTCTATGGTGTAGTAGGTCAGGGCGTGACTAGGGGGTGATCTAGTATGTCTACTTCTATGTTGGTGCTAATATGGTTCCCAATTAGAGGCAGCTGTTTATCATTGCCTCTGATTGGGGATCATATTTAGGTAGCTATTTCCCCACCTGTGTTTTGTGAGATATTGATTGATTGTTAGTGTGTTTGGGCACTACGTCCGCACAGTCTTTGTAAGTTTTGTTATTTTGTTTTGTTAGTTTCACTAAAATAAATATGTGGAACTATACTCACGCTGCGCCTTGGTCCGCTCATTTCCAAGAACGTGACAACCACAATAATTAGCGGCAAAAACATGAAAACCATCCAAGTGCTTTTTAGCACTCTATTTTGCTTTTGCTTGTAAATATTGTATGTTTTTATTGTGTTATATTTCTACATTTTGTTCATTTCTATCATTTGTGTACATGCAGGGCTCACAAGAAGAAGAGGCCTTGGTCTCAATGGGATTTCCCTGCTAAAATAAAGGTTACATACATTTTTGAAAGCGTTGGTGCCATCCCCCTTTCCCAAATCCCTTGGTTAGGTGTGGTGGGAACCATGCAGCAGGAAGGAAAAGAGATTGCAGGTGTATTGAAAAGAGGTCCAGCAGAACAATGGATCACAGCCCTAACTAATCACAGGCTGAATGAATTGATTTACTCTGTCTGATGTGTGGGCGTGGAAGAGAACTGAAGAGTCAATTTTCATATCTTCAGGTTTGTACACCACAAATGAAAGTTAGATATTAAAATATATACCTATGTTTTTGAATATGCCAGGAAATGTAGTATATTAATATCTCAATAACACATTTTTATCCGAATTACTGTTAAATGAAATGATAACAGTTCATGCAAACATGTTGATCAAGTATCTGTGTATCAAGTATCAAGTATAATAAGCTTGGTCATATTCTTATAACGGGCTAGACACAATATTTCAATGTCTTATTGTCCTTGTTGTGTACAGTACAGCTATACAAATCACGTAGAGAAAAGCTAAAGGCACATTTTGTGATGAGGCCAGAAAAGGAGTATTCCTTGGAATGAAGATGAATGACGCAATAGAGAGATCTTTCCATGCGCATGTAGTTGATTGAGAGGCTCTCTGCATTATTTGTGGAGGGCTCCCAGGGTACTTAACATTCAATGGCCGTGTCACAAATGGCACCCTACTCCCTACAGAGTGCACTGCTTTTGAGCAGGGCCCATAGGGCTCTGGTCAAAGTAGTTCACTACATAGGGAACAGGGTGCCATCTCGGATGCTGCCAATGTCATCCAGAACTAGTATTAGCCCACAATAACAACATCAGTCATTATTGATCATTGTCACTTAATAAACAGTTTAACATTTTGAGGAATTCCAAGATTAAATGCTCCCACAACAAAACAGGCTGTCCAAATGTATCTTGAGGACAAGAGATAAACAAAGACTCAACACAGTCAGTGTTCCAAATGGCATCCTATTCCCTACATACAGTAGCGCACTACCTTTGACCAAAGCCCTATGGGTAACAGTGCGCTATATACGGAATAGGGTGCCATTTGGGACTCAAGAAAAATAACCATGGAGCAAAAGATTTGGAGACTGCATGCAGGATCAACATCCAAACAGTCATTTAAACAGGAAGAAAATGAAGTCAGCTTGTCCTTAAGCCTCCATTTCAAGAACAGGCTGTTGTTGTTTACATTGTTTCCTTTTCCACTACGTATAGTTGTGCAAATGTCAATGTCAGCCCATTAACTTTCAAGGTGGATGGAATGTTGGCAAAAATATAGATGGAAGGTGAGTTACTCTTTATACAGTGTGAGAGTGTAAGTGACTTCTGAGCAGTACACAAACTAAACAATGCACTAGAAACCTGAATAGAGATTATAGATACAGGGGCGGACTTAGGCAAAGGCCAGTCTGAGCACGTTGAGAACCAGGCTTCCCTAATATGGGTAAGCCTGGGTAGTTACAGTCTTTATGAGAATGGGCGATTAAAAATAAACTGGTCTTAAATGCATCTAAAACTAAAAGCATTGTATTTGGTTTAAAACATTCTCTAAGACCTAAACCTCAACTGGAGTTGTGTATAAAGGATTTGACCATTGAGAAAGTTGAGGAAGTTAAACTCCTAGTTATAACATTGGATGGTCAATTATCATGGTCAAGTCATACTCACAAAGTTATGAAGATGGAGAGGGGCACAAGTATATCTGTTATAAAAAGATGTTTGGTGTTTTTTACACAAAAATCAACTGTAGTAGTTGTTCAGGCTCTGATATTGTCCCATCTTGATTACTGTTCGGTAATATGGTCAAGTGCAGCAACAAAAACCTAGCAAAGCTGCAGCTGGCTCAAAACAGAGCAGCATGCCTTGCCCTGAACTGCACATACAGAATTAACATAAACAACATGCATGTCAGTCTTTCCTGGTTGAGGGTTGACGAGAGATTAAATGCTTCTGTAGAAATGTTTATGAGAAATAGTACTGTGATGAAAATTCCAGATTGTCTGCACAATCAATGTAACGTGGGTCGTATAAAGGGGACCAAGGCGTAGCGTGTATAGTGCTCATATTTACTTTTAATGAATATACTTTAACAAAACGACCAAAACCAGTTTTGACATACACTAAACAGAAAACAACTACCCACAAAAACCCAGGAAGAAAACCCCTACTTAAATACGATCTCCAATCAGAGGCAACGAGGATCAGCTGCCTCCAATTGGAGATCAACCCAAACAACCCCAACATAGAAATAGAAAAACTAGAACTAAAACATAGAAATAGAAAACATAGAAAAACCCAAAACACTCCCTGTCACGCCCTGACCTACTCTACTATAGAAAATGACATCTTACTAGGGTCAGGACGTGACAATCAAATAACATTCAGCTCAGACACCCATACACACCCCACAGGACATGCCACCAGGGGGTCTCTTCACAGTCCCTAGTCCAAAATGAATTCACAGCAACGCAGAGTATTATACAGAGCCATGATCGCATGGATCTCCCTTCCATCTCCAATTACTCAAGCAAACAGCTAAATGACCTTCAAAAAATGCATTAAACAACATCTAATGGAACGGCTGGGACTGTGAGGGGACACACACACAAACACACGCACACACGCACACAGACACACTAACATACACATCATTCTTTTGTTGTGTTGTTTGTATATCGTATTGAAAATGTGTGTGACTGTCATTGTCTATCAGTGTATCAGTGTTTTGTTACTTGTCTTGTGGGGGTTTGGACCCCAGAAAGAGTAGCTGCTCTTTCTACAAAAGCTAATAAGGATCCAAATAAAAAATACATGTTGAAAGGAGATTTTCCTCTTTTGGGTGAACAAGTTGTGCAAGTTAAAAGAGCTTAAAGGCCTAAAGGGCAATCACAGTGGGTGGTGTGTATGTTATGTCTGTACCACAGCATTCCTATTATTGAGGCCTATGTAGCTCAGTTGGTAGAGCATGGCGCTTGTAAGGCCAGGATAGTGGGTTTAATTCCCAGGACCACCCATACGTAAAATGTATGCATGCATGATTGTAAGTCTCTTTGGATAAAAGCGGCTGCTAAATGCCATATATTATATATTATTCAGAGCAATGTACCCCACCTATGTGTCACTGAATATACACCTTCTAGCAAAAACGTTATGGTTTCATAGAAATAATGATGTTGATAACTGTGGGGGTATGGAAAATGCAGGGCACTCCAGGGGGGGCTCATTGATTTTGTTAGTCACTCTCACCTCAAAATGTGTAGAATTGCAGGAACTAAAAACTGCACATTTTTATCTCTACCACATAGCAAAATGGGTAGAATTGCAGGAAACTAGCTTTCAAACTGCAAAGTGTTTTTTCCGCCCCATGGCAAAATGTGCAGAATTGCAGAAAATTAGCTTTAAAACTGCCAAATATTATTTCCACCTCATGGTAAAATCTGTAAAGTTGCAGGAAATTAGATTGAAAACTCATTTTGGAACGTAACCTGTGTGTACATGGTGTTTTCAGTAAATGCTAGCCAAGGCTGCTTAAGTGGTTGGTGGAAATGCTACTAACTGGGAACAGCATGGTTTGCCTAAGAACAGGCATGTGAACAAAAGGCTGTTAATTAGAAAAGTTGAAAAGCAAGAGTCAGACAGATAAAAGAAAATAGAAAAACAAAGGAAATGCTTGGGTAATTGGATAAGGGAAGATCAGATAATGGAAGACTAGTGGAATTACAATATCCACAAGTCTTCTCATGGAACTGTTGTCATTCCAATTAATGTGATTTAATACAACCACCATGTCCATTCTCAGAGTCAAGTGTACTCCTCACAGAGCGCTGCAATATCCAAGATGAGAGATCAACTAAATTCAGCAGCGGGCCGATTCTTTCTTGAGCGGATGGTCAGTGGGCCAGAACATAATGAAAAATAATTTTTTGACTGCAAGAAGCCCAAACAGATAAAAAATTTGACTAAAACATAATAATTTCAAACCTTGCTTTCAGTTGTATACGATCACATGTACAGTACCAGTCAAAAGTTCAGACACACCTATTCATCCCAGGGTTTTTATTAAACTTTTTCTTAAACTTCGGGATCGGTGTCCCTTCCACGGGAAGGCTGAGCTAGCATAGGCTAATACGATTAGCGTGAGGTTGTAAGTAACAAGAAAATTTCCCAGGACATAGACATATCTGATATTGGCAGAAAGCTTAACACTTTTTTGGTAACTACATGATTCCATATGTTATTTCATAGTTTTGATGTCTTCACTATTACTTTATAATGTAGAACATAGTAAAAATAAAGAAAAACCCTTGAATGAGTAGGTGTGTCCAAACTTTTGACTGGTACTGTACCTCTCTATTATGTGTTGGAATACTTTGGAACAGATTTCCAAAATTAAAATCACATGGGAGCTGATTTGCTGTTCTTTTATGTCCAACAATAAAAACAATTTAAAAAATGGTAAACCCTGTCCTAGAACATAACTAGCACTAGAATGTTTTCCTGACCTGACCAGGAGAATATCTGAGCCCTAACCATAACATGTACATGTAGTCGCGTCATGGTTTCATAGTGTATATGACATACAGTATTACCACTAGTTAATAAACTTAAAACTACATAAACGTTTGATAATTCTACGAATGCTGATTCTGTTTGTCCCTTAATACCTTTAACTCATGGGTACAGGCCTCCTAGTCAAACCTTCTTCTCTTTGATAGCGTTTAGCTATCTAGTATTGCATAATACTGAGAGCTGCATTTCTTTTAATCCTAGGCATAACAAAGATTCCTAGTCCTTGCCTTTCAGATCGCTATCTCTCTCTCACAGAGGCCTTATCAGCAAACAATCTTCTGTTGAGAAATATATCCTTTTCATCTAAGGTACTCTCTTGTAAAGGAATTCCAATAAGGCCCCATAAATCACGATATAGGGCCATTAAAGGATTCATTCACACAGTATCAACATACTAGGACTCAACTCTCCACTTAACTGTTGAAAGAAAACCATGCCGAGAAGTGAATTTCTCATAAAATAATATATTTGACTTGGCTCGCTAGGCTCAACTGTAGAGTTATTATGGTTGTTTTCAACATTCTTAGGCTAATGACCCGTGTCAAATCAGTCTATGCTTGCAAGGAGATCAAGAATGCACCTTTTTTTGTTATATTTCCCAGGTTCCAGACCAAATGGCACCCTATTCCCTTTATAGTCCATAGGGCTCTCGTCAAAAGTTGTGCACTATATGGGGAATAGGGTGTACCTTGGACGTCGATCGAGGCTCCACCCTGAAATAACAACCTACTCTATCACATTGTCTGGATCGCAAGCCACGTTTAGTATGTATATGATGATGGTGTCACTTTTAAGCATCAATAATATGCAGCTCCTTGGCTCTGTCTAACATTATACCAACTTATCTGTATTTTATGTAACTGGCCAAATGTGCGCTTTGGCTGCCAGCCAACATAAGTCATTGAGATAGAGAGAGTTGTGTTACCCGCCCATGTTATTATTTTATAAATGTGGGTTTTTGCACACTCATTCGTCATCTGGCGGAGTGATTTGACACTCACAATGGAGGAGGAATAGGAAAGCCGGCAGTGGGTACCAGAACACAAAACATAACCTACTATATAAACATACTGTTATTTGAACAGGCTTTTGAAAAGGCTGCCCTGCATGCGGTGTGAGAAGTACCCCCTTTTGCAGTGTGAGTTGCACCCCCTTTTACAGTGTGAGTTGCACCCCCATTTACAGTGTGAGTTGCACCCCCATTTACAGTGTGAGTTGCACCCCCATTTACAGTGTGAGTTGCACCCCCATTTGCCCTCAGAACAGCCTCAATTCATCGGGGCATGGACTCTACAAGGTGTCAAAAGTGTTCCACAGGGATGCTGGCCCATGTGAACTCCAATGCTTCCCACAGTTGTGTCAGGTTGGCTGGATGTCCTTTGGGTGGTGGACCATTCTTGATACACACGGGAAACTGTTAAGGGTGAAAAACCCAGCAGCGTTACAGTTCTTGAAACACTCAAACCGGTGCACCTGGAACCTACTACCATACCCCGTTCAAAGGCACTTAAATCTTGTTCCTAATGGTTTGCACGCTCAGTGTCTACGGAGTCGTGTTGCGAACTTAATCAAAAGAGTAGCAATGTTAACTATCTGACAAGTGCAGTACGATGGAGGTCTCAGTGCTTGGCAGTTTATGAGCTTTACACCTTTGGTCACCATCAAGGTAAAGTATGTACTGTAGGCTGTGTGGTACCCTATTCCCTAGATAGTGTGGGTCTTGGTCAAAAGTAGTGCACTATATAGGGAATAGGGTGCCATTTGGGATGCATATATAGTCAGCCTTTATGTATGTGTGTCTCATAGAGGTCTGAAAATGGAAACCCCTATTATGTCACAGGGTATGTATAGTGCAACATCCTAATTTTAACCTAAGTAACCATGGCACATGGTACAGTAAAATGCAGATTGTAAGTATGGATACAAGGAGGGAAGTGCACAGTACTAAACTATGACATTTGAATGAACTCTGTTCTTTTAATACCAAAATTATACAAATATTTTATGAACGCATAAGAGGATACCCTGACTGAATATCAAACAGATAAAGACGAGACTCAATTCTGGATTGCTTTGAGTGACTACTCGAGAGATATCATTTGTTTTGCGTGATAATTCCATAGTGACTGTGCTTCCCTCTGACAGTGCTTTGCTTTGGTTTTTGATTGACAGTGATTTTGAACTGTGTGAGTAGCAGGGAATTGCATCACAAAGGGACGATTAGAAGGCTGTGACGATCCATGTCTTATCTGAGGCCTCAGCTTGACAGATTTCTCTATTGAAAGTGTGTAACACAAAATGGGTCATGCTTAATCAAGAGGAAAGACAACTCTATCAATGTCTGCTCTGTCAGTGGATAAAAGAAGACATGGTTTTCCTGGCCTTGTGTCTTCATTCATTGTTGATACGATTCGTTCGTAAATGATGAAATGCTGAGGAAAATTGCGAGTGAACACAACTCTGATAAAAAGCAGGAAAGACTATTGTTTTTACAATACTATCTCAATAGTTTTTTAAGGTCGCCTAATGTTTACCAAATGTCAAATTTGGTCATCTGAAGATTGCGGCCTATAATAAATAAAGGAACAACTCCCTAACAGATGCTTCTATAATTTTCATTTCTTACAGTTACAACTTAACCTGTGAATGTTGTCTCCATACTAAGTGATCAGCACTATTCGTGCTTTGTGTCATGTCAGCAAAGTGCTGCGTTATCAGGGATTTGAAGTCTCTAAACTGCTTCTGACTTGAGAAATTCCACCCAGGCCTGACTGACACTGTTAGCCCTGTGTTATATTAGGCTTCTACCCCCCTAAGCGAGGCGACAGCACTATTTTTGTCCCCTGGGTCCTGAGCTTGACATCCTAATTATGTAACAGCAATGCCAGAGCATCTCTTGCAGCTCCATTTATTTTCTATGCCATAGTTTACTGTAACACTCTTCAACCCTATCACATGCTCTGTTTTCATGTCAGCTGACATTTTGCACGTGTATGTGTATGTGAATGTATGTATGTGAATATTATGGTGTGTTATCTGTTCATTTTTAATAGCATATCATAGTTTTACAAGAAAAACTGATGCTAATGAAAGGAACATACTTCATACTTTAAGGATATTTATAAGTAAAATGTTACTTCCTAAAAAAATGTTGTCATTGGTCTATTCAAGTATAGAATACAGAAATGTCTTATTTTTTTCATCAACAACATTGAATTGGTTTGGATATTTGACTACTTTTCCAAACTACTTCTTCAATCAACTAGCTAGTTGTTTGGATTTTAAATATCAGCCTAGATGTTCCTACATCTTCCTGGATCATCTCATCTCCTGGGGCCAAGGATCGTGGTGTTTTTCATGCTTGCAGTTTTCTGTGAATTGCATTAGAATGGTTGCTTCGGCTGCTGGGTGTGTGTTTTCTCGATCAGGGGACTTTTAGCTGCATTTCTGCTGCTTTTGATGTGCATCTCACCTGTGCTAACCATGGGAACAAAAGATGCAACTAGACACCGATACACACTGGAGAGCCTGCTTCTTTTAAGATAGTACTACTTCCCACCAGGACTGGAGGGGATGCTGGAAATAGTCAAGCCACACCAGAACAGCTCAGGAAGCGAGGGAGAAGAGGGGGAGTGAGGCAGAGACTCAAGAGACTAGCTGCGACATTCCATCAATGCGTCGGCAGCCTACCAACGCCGGCAGGTGCCAGGTGGAGGGGGTGGCTCCACCATCCGTGGCGGAGGCCCAACCCAGCTTGGAGATGGACCGGGCTGAACCCATTGTGGGAGAGTGGACAATGGACCATTCAATTGAGTCGGCAGTCTCCTTGTTGAAGAGGAAAACTCAGGGGGAGAACTCAACCAAGTGACCCAAACAAATCTTCCTGAGGTAGACTCTTTCAAGCCCCTCACCTTGAGAGATGTGCATTGTTTACATCTTAATGTATCCAGTATACTGCCAAAAATAGATTAAATTTGCTTGCTTACCAGAAAGAGTATTTGCAGGGGTTTTATGTTTCACAGAGACTTGGTTAGATCCTTCCTTCAAATAAATTGAAAACTTCCTAATTACCTGAAAGGACAGAAATCAGAGAGGAGGTGGTGTGTGCATCTGTCAGAACAGACATTGGTTTTAAAATAAGAACTGATTTCAACCATGACAGCATGGAAGCAGGTTGGCTGGACATATTATTACCTAAGAGCGAGCCAATCTTGGTAGGCGCTCTGTAGCCTATAGACCTCCAGACCAGAGTGACTTTAATGAGATCCTTGAAAATATGTGTACTGCCTACTGTGACCTTCTAAACTCTGAAGTAATTCTACTGGGTGATGTAAATACTGATGTACTGAACCTGAGCTGCCCCCTGTATAAGGCCTTGTCTAGCTTTTTCAAAACTTTGTTAGACTCTGTTGATAAGCTTTCAAGAATCTGACACCAGTCAGACTGCTATTAATCTCATTATGGTATCAGATAATCACAAAATATCCCAAAGTGGTGTAATTGCATATGGAATTAGAGACCATTTCTTAATACACAGCACTAGGAAAGTGATACAAAAAAAACGGGTAAATTGTCACAATACCATCAGGACCATCTGCCTCTAACCCTAGGAAGCTCTTTGCTACCTTCTCCTCCCTCCTTAATCCTCCTCCCCCTCCCCCCCTCCTCCCTCTCTGCGGATGACTTCGTCAACCATTTTGAAAAGAAGGTTGATGACATCCGATCCTCGTTTGCTAAGTCAAACGACACCGCTGGTCCTGCTCACACTGCCCTACCCTGTGCTTTGACCTCTTTCTCCCCTCTCTCTCCAGATGAAATCTCGCGTCTTGTGACGGCCGGCCGCCCAACAACCTGCCCACTTGACCCTATCCCCTCTTCTCTTCTCCAGACCATTTCCGGAGACCTTCTCCCCTACCTCATCTCGCTCATCAACTCATCCTTGACCGCTGGCTACGTCCCTTCCGTCTTCAAGAAAGCGAGAGTTGCACCCCTTCTGAAAAAACCTACACTCGATCCCTCCGATGTCAACAACTACAGACCAGTATCCCTTCTTTCTTTTCTCTCCAAAACTCTTGAACGTGCCGTCCTTGGCCAGCTCTCCTGCTATCTCTCTCAGAATGACCTTCTTGATCCTAATCAGTCAGGTTTCAAGACTGGGCATTCAACTGAGACTGCTCTTCTCTGTGTCACGGAGGCTCTCCGCACTGCTAAAGCTAACTCTCTCTCCTCTGCTCTCATCCTTCTAGACCTATCTGCTGCCTTTGATACTGTGAACCATCAGATCCTCCTCTCCACCCTCTCCGAGCTGGGCATCTCCGGCGCGGCCCACGCTTGGATTGCGTCCTACCTGACAGGTCGCTCCTACCAGGTGGCGTGGCGAGAATCTGTCTCCGCACCACGTGCTCTCACCACTGGTGTCCCCCAGGGCTCTGTTCTAGGCCCTCTCCTATTCTCACTATACACCAAGTCACTTGGCTCTGTCATATCCTCACATGGTCTCTCCTATCATTGCTATGCTGACGACACACAATTAATCTTCTCCTTTCCCCCTTCTGATAACCAGGTGGCGAATCGCATCTCTGCATGTCTGGCAGACATATCAGTGTGGATGACGGATCACTACCTCAAACTGAACCACGGCAAGACGGAGCTGCTCTTCCTCCCGGGGAAGGACTGCCCGTTCCATGATCTCACCATCACGGTTGACAACTCCCTTGTGTCCTCCTCCCAGAGTGCTAAGAACCTTGGCGTGACCCTGGACAACACCCTGTCGTTCTCCACTAACATCAAGGCGGTGACCCGATCCTGTAGGTTCATGCTCTACAACATTCGCAGAGTACGACCCTGCCTCACACAGGAAGCGGCGCAGGTCCTAGTCCAGGCACTTGTCATCTCCCGTCTGGATTACTGCAACTCGCTGTTGGCTGGGCTCCCTGCCTGTGCCATTAAACCCCTACAACTCATCCAGAACGCCGCAGCCCGTCTGGTGTTCAACCTTCCCAAGTTCTCTCACGTCACCCCGCTCCTCCGCTCTCTCCACTGGCTTCCAGTAGAAGCTCGCATCCGCTACAAGTCCATGGTGCTTGCCTTCGGAGCTGTGAGGGGAACGGCACCTCCGTACCTTCAGGCTCTGATCAGGCCCTACACCCAAACAAGGGCACTGCGTTCATCCACCTCTGGCCTGCTCGCCTCCCTACCTCTGAGGAAGCACAGTTCCCGCTCAGCCCAGTCAAAACTGTTCGCTGCTCTGGCACCCCAATGGTGGAACAAGCTCCCTCACGACGCCAGGACAGCGGAGTCAATCACCACTTTCCGGAGACACCTGAAACCCCACCTCTTTAAGGAATACCTGGGATAGGATAAAGTAATCCTTCTAACCTCCCCCCTAAAAGATTTAGATGCACTATTGTAAAGTGGTTGTTCCACTGGATATCATAAGGTGAATGCACCAATTTGTAAGTCGCTCTGGATAAGAGCGTCTGCTAAATTACTTAAATGTAAATGTAGGACCAAATCCCTCAAAAACTATGACAAAGACCAATTTACTGAACTGCTAGGACAGATAGACTGGTCTGATGATGATGTTGGATGTTGTGAGGATGTTGATATAGTATGGGATCTCTTCCAATGTAAACTTCTCAGTACCGTGGACAAGCTGATGAGGATCAGACAAAGGACAGAACCCTGGATTACTAGGGAAATCCTTCATTCCATCATGAGAAGCAATGCTCTAAAAGACTTGCCAGATTACTTCACTCAATATAAAACACCTAAGGAATACAATTCAAAGGCTGGTTGACGAAGCGAAACAGTCTTTCTATAAGAACTAGATCCAGGACAATAAGACCGAGCCCAGGGAGCTCTGGCAGCTGCAACAAGCAAAAAACAAAGTCAAACAGCATTGGACAGAACATCAATGCACTCTAACTTTTGACAGGGCACAGGTGGCTGATAATTTTAATGAGCCTTTCTCCACCTTTGCCAGCAACCTTGTTGGCCAACTCACAGAATGTTCTGGCATCTTTGGAAACCATCATATTAAAACGTTTTATTTTGCCAAGGCCATCTCCAAAGGACAGTTTGCGTTTTCACCGGTTTCAACTTCAGATGTTGCAAAGATCCTTAAAGATATTGACAAACAGAAAGCCACAGGCCTGAATAACATACAATCAAATAAAATCTCATTTTATTGGTCACATGCACATGGTAAACAGATGTTATTGCGAGTGTAGCAAAATGCTTATGCTTCTAGATCTGACAGTGCAGCAGTGTCTAACAGGTAATATCAATAATTCCACAACAAAACCTAATACACATAATCTAGTGAAGGAATGGGATAGGAATATATAAATATAAAAAGATATGGATGAGCAGTGACAGAGCGGCTAAGATGCAATAGATAGTATAGAATAGATAGTGGAGGATACAGTATACAGTATATACATATCAGATGAGTAATGCGAGATATGCTAGCTTGCCTGCCCCGGTCTGCTAACTGCTAGCCCCGGTCTGCCGTCTGTTAACTGCTAGCCCCGGTCTGCCAACTGCTTGCTTGCTAGCCCAGGTCTGCTAACTGCTAGCTTGCCAGCCCCGGTCTGCTAACTGCTAGCTTGTTTAGCCCCGGCCTACTAACTGTTAGCTTGTTAGGAGCCCAGCACAACCACTCACTGGACCCATATGTTCACTTGGCTACGCATGCCTCTCTCTAATATCACTATGCGTCGTCCATTACTGTCCTGGTTAGTGATTACTGTCTTATTTCACTGTAGAGCCTCTAGCCCTGCTCAATATGCCTTAACCAACCATGTTGTTCCACCTCCTACATATGCGATGACATCACCTGGTTTAAACGTCTCTAGAGACTATATCTCTCTCATCATTACTCAATGCAAAGGTTTACCTCCAATGTACTCACATCCTACCTTACCTTTGTCTGTACACTATGCCTTGAATCTATGCTATCGTGCCCAGAAACCTGCTCCTTTTACTCTCTGTTCCGAACGTGCTAGACGGCCAGTTCGTATAGCCTTTAGCCGTACCCTTATCCTACTTCTCCTCTGCTCCTCTGGTGATGTGGAGGTTAATCCAGGTCCTGCAGTGCCTAGCTCCACTCCCACTCTCCAGGTGCTCTCATTTGTTGACTTCTGTAACCGTAAAAGCCTTGGTTTCATGCATGTTAACATTAAAAGCCTACTCCCTAAGTTTGTTTTACTCACTGCTTTAGCACACTCTGCCAACCCGGATGTCTTAGCCATGTCTGAATCTTGGCTTAGGAAAACCACCAAAAACCCTGAAATCTCCATCGCTAACTATAACATTTTCTGTGAAGATAGAACTGCCAAAGGGGGCAGTGTTGCAATCTACTGCAAAGATAGTAATACAGAACTCTGCAGGCTATCCAAGTCTGTAACCAAACAATTCGAGCTTCTACTTCTAAAAATTCACCTTTCCAGAAACAAGTATCTCACTGTTGCCGCTTGCTATAGACCTCCCTCTGCCCCCAGCTGTGCCCTCCATACCATATGTGAATTGATTGCCCCCCATCTATCTTCTGAGCTCGTGCTACTCGGTGACCTAAACCGGGACATGCTTAACACCCCGGCCATCCTACAATCTAAGCTTGATGCCCTCAATCTCACACAAATTATCAATGAACCTACCAGGTACAACCCCAAATCCATAAACACGGGCATCCTCATAGAAGTCATCCTAACTAACTCGCCCTCCAAATACACCTCTGCTGTTTTCAATCAAGATCTCAGTGATCACTGCCTCATTGCCTGCATCCGTAATGGGTCTGCGACCAAACGACCAGCCCTCATCACTGTCAAACGCTCCCTAAAAAACTGCGAGCAGGCCTTTCTAATCGACCTGGCCAGGGTATCCTGGAATGACATTGACCTCATCCCGTCAGTAGATGATGCCTGGCTATTCTTTAAAAGTGCCTTCCTCACCATCTTAAATAAGCATGCCCCACTCAAAAAATGTAGAACTAGGAATAGATATAGTCCTTGGTTCACTCCAGACCTGTCTGCCCTTGACCAGCACAAAAACATCCTGTGGCATTCTGCATTAGCATCGAATAGCCCCCGTGATATGCAACTTTTCAGGGAAGTTAGGAACAAATACACACAGGCAGTTAGAAAAGCTAAGGCTAGCTTTTTCAAACAGAAATTTGCATCCTGTAGTACTAACTTCAAAAAGCTCTGGGACACTGCAAAGTCCATGGAGAATAAGAGCACCTCCTCCCAGCTGCCCACTGCTCTGAGGCTAGGAAACACTGTTACCACCGATAAATCCACTATAATTGAGAATTTCATTTAGCATTTCTCTACGGCTGGCCATGCTTTCCACCTGGCTACCCCTACCTCGGTCAACTGCCCCGCACCCTCCACAGCAACCCGCCAAAGCCCCCACCATTTCTCCTTCACCCAAATCCAGATAGCTGATGTTCTGAAAGAGCTGCAAAATCTGGACCCCTACAAATCAGCCGGGCTAGACAATCTGGACCCTCTCTTTCTAAAATGATCTGCCGAAATTGTTGCATCCCCTATTACTAGCCTGTTCAAACTTTCTTTCGTATCGTCTGAGATTCCCAAAGATTGGAAAGCTGCCGCGGTCATCCCCCTCTTCAAAGGGGGTGACACTCTAGACCCAGACTGCTACAGACCTATATCTATCCTACCCTGTCTTTCTAAGGTCTTCGAAAGCCAAGTTAACAAACAGATTACCGACCATTTCGAATCCCACCATACCTTCTCCGCTATGCAATCTGGTCTCAGAGCTGGTCATGGGTTACCTCAGCCACCCTCAAGGTCCTAAACGACATCATAACCACCATCGATAAGAGACATTACTGTGCAGCCGTTTTCATCAACCTGGCCAAGGCTTTCGACTCTGTCAATCACCACATTCTTATTGGCAGACTCAACAGCCTTGGTTTCTCAAATGATTGCCTCGCCTGGTTCACCAACTACTTCTCTGATAGAGTTCAGTGTGTCAAATTGGAGGGCCTGTTGTCCGGAACTCTGGCAGTTTCTATGGGTGTGCCACAGGGTTCAATTCTCGGGCCGACTCTCTTCTCTGTATACATCAATGATGTCGCTCTTGCTGCTGGTGATTCTCTGATCCACCTCTACGCAGACGACACCATTCTGTATACTTCTGGCCCCTCTTTGGACACTGTGTTAACTTGTTATGGATAGGGGGCAGTATTTTCACGGCCGGATAAAAAACGTACCCGATTTAATCTGGTTATTACTCCTGAATATGCATTTAATTAGTAGCTTTGGATAGAAAACACTCGAAAGTTTCTAAAACTGTTTGAATGGTGTCTGTGAGTATAACAGAACTCAAATGGCAGGCCAAAACCTGAGAAGATTCTGTACAGGAAGTACCCTGTCTGACCATTTCTAGGCCTTCTTTGTCATCTCTATCCAAAACAGAGGATCTCTGCTGTAACGTGACACTTTCTAAGGCTCCCATAGGCTCTCAGAAGGTGCCAGAACGTTGAATGATGACTCTGCAGTCTCTGGCTGAAAAACAGTAGCGCATTTGGTAAGTGGTCGATCTGAGAACAATGAGACGGGCGCACGCGTGCACGTGAAGAGGCCATTTTACATTTTCAGTCTTTGAACGAAAACATTGACTCCCGGTCGGAATATTATCGCTATTTTACGAGAAAAATCGCATAAAAATTTATTTTAAACAGCGTTTGACATGCTTCGAAGTACGGTAATGGAATATTTTGAATTTTTTTGTCACGAAACGCGCCGGCGCGTCACCCTTCGTTACCCTTCAGATAGTGTCTTGAACGCACGAACAAAACGCCGCTATTTGGATATAACTATGGATTATTTGGAACCAAACCAACATTTGTTGTTGAAGTAGAAGTCCTGGGAGTGCATTCTGACGAAGAACAGCAAAGGTAATCCAATTTTTCTTATAGTAAATCTGAGTTTGGTGAGTACCAAACTTGGTGGGTGTCAAAATAGCTAGCCTGTGATGGCCGGGCTATCTACTCAGAATATTGCAAAATGTGCTTTCACCGAAAAGCTATTTTTAAATCGGACACCGCGATTGCATAAAGGAGTTCTGTATCTATAATTCTTAAAATAATTGTTATGTTTTTTGTGAACGTTTATCGTGAGTAATTTAGTAAATTCACCGGAAGTGTTCTGTGGGAATGCTAGTTCTGAACGTCACATGCTAATGTAAAAAGCTGTTTTTTGATAGAAATATGACCTTGATTGAACAAAACATGCATGTATTGTATAACATAATGTCCTAGGAGTGTCATCTGATGAAGATCATCAAAGGTTAGTGCTGCATTTAGCTGTGGTTTTGGTATTTGTGACATTATATGCTGGCTTGAAAAATGGGTGTCTGATTATTTCTGGCTGGGTACTCTCCTGACATAATCTAATGTTTTGCTTTCGTTATAAAGCCTTTTTGAAATCGGACAGTGTGGTTAGATAAAGGTGAGTCTTGTCTTTAAAATGGTGTAAAATAGTAATATGTTTGAAAAATTGAAGTTTTCGGATTTTCGAGGAGTTTGTATTTCGCGCCACGCCCTATCATTGGATTTTGGAGCGGTGTTCCGCTAGCGGAACATCTAGATGTAAGAGGTTATTAACTAACCTCCAGACGAGCTTCAATGCCATACAACTCTCCTTCCGTGGCCTCCAACTGCTCTTAAATGCAAGTAAAACTAAATGCCTGCTATTCAATCGATCACTGACCGCACCTGCTCGCCCGTCCAGCATCACTACTCTGGACGGCTCTGAATTAGAATACGTGGACAACTACAAATACCTGGGTGTCTGGTTAGACTGTAAACTCTCCTTCCAGACTCACATTAAGCATCTCCAATCCAAAATTAAATCTAGAATCGGCTTCCTATAGCGCAACAAAGCATCCTTCACTCATGCTGCCAAACATACCTTCGTAAAACTGACCATCCTACCGATCCTCGACTTCGGTGATGTCATCTATAAAATAGCCTCCAACACTCTACTCAACAAACTGGATGCAGTCTATCACAGTGCCATCCGTTTTGTCACCAAAGCCCCATACACTACCCACCATTGCGACCTGTACGCTCTCGTTGGTTGGCCCTCGCTTCATACTCATCGCCAAACCCACTGGCTACACGTTATCTACAAGTCTCTGCTAGGTAAAGCCCCGCCTTATCTCAGCTCACTGGTCACCATAGCAGCACCCACTCGTAGCACGCGCTCCAGCAGGTATATCTGACTGGTCACCCCCAAAGCCAATTCCTCCTTTGGTCGTCTTTCCTTCCAGTTCTCTGCTGCCAATGACTGGAACGAACTGCAAAAATCTCTGAAGCTGGAGACTCATATCTCCCTCACTAGCTTTAAGCACCAGCTGTCAGAGCAGCTCACAGATCACTGCACCTGTACATAGCCCATCTGTAAACAGCCCATCTATCTACCTACCTCATCCCCATACTGTATTTATTTATTTATCTTGCTCCTTTGCACCCCAGTATCTCTACTTGCACATTCATCTTCTGCACATCTACCATTCCAGTGTTTAATTGCTATATTGTAATTACTTCGCCACCATGGCCTATTTATTGCCTTAACTTACCTCATTTGCACTCACTGTATATAGACTTTTTGTTTTCTTTTGTTCTACTGTATTATTGACTGTATGTTTTGTTTATTCCATGTGTAACTCTGTGTTGTTGTATGTGTCGAATTGCTATGCTTTATCTTGGCCAAGTCGCAGTTGCAAATGAGAACTTGTTCTCAACTAGCCTACCTGGTTAAATAAATGTGAAATAAAAATAAAATCAAATATGTAAACATTCTTAAAGTGGCGTTATTAAAGTGACTAGTGTTCCATTTAAGGGCTTGTAAGTAAGCATTTCACTGTAAGGTCTACTACTCCTGTTGTATTCGGCACATGTGACAAATAACATTTTATTCCATTTTTTATTTGATTCGAGCTTAGCTCAACTGTTTTACCTAATCAGAACAAAACATATAATATTGTTTGACACCATTGCTTGTAAACAATGTAATTGTAAACAAACACTGTATAGCCTAGCTTTAAAACATGGTTAAAACTAGTTCTGTTTATGATTTTGAGAGTGGTTACATTGCTCCAGCACCATCCCTCAGCTTTTTACCTAAAAAAGTAGCGGGGTGCCTGCTCTGTTGTTGTTTGAATCCCAGATTGCCCCTTTAACTCCTGCTGCATGAAGCCCTCTAGCATACAGCTCTGGGGTGAGTAGCGCTATAGCTATAGTAGCATTCCTGCGAGGCCACACACACCCTGTTCTTAATTAAAGGCATACATTTCTCTTCCACAAGAACAACAAACAGTTCGTTCTCTGCAGCGACGCTTGCTGCTTCCATAAAGGCACAGTACTGATGAAACCATTCCTCAAGGAACCATATCCTTGGAGTGTCAACATTTACATATTGCTTTGATGAAAGAACACATTTATTTGGGATTTTTATTTGCATTAGTAGAACCCCCCCCCCCAAAAAAAATCAAAAGGCAGACAGAATGCTATTTTATTTCCAGGTCACATTGAATACCTGGGCTAATACAAAATAATTGTTTTAGCACATAATTTTTTCTGCAGAAATATAAACGTTAATTTTTGATTGTGATACAGAACCATTGCAGTAACAATAACAGCATGTCAGAAATCCACTAGAGTATCTTATGTTTTGCATACATATTCATATTCATATAGATACATATTCATGAAGCCATGGTCAATTAGCTTGTAAAAAAATATTAGTAAGACATTAGACGTCCCATATCCTAAAGTATGATCAACTGTTCATTCTAGGTTGTCTGCTGTATTCCACTATATAAGGAATAGGGTGCCATTTGGGACTCAGTCCAATTCATAAGGTGTCCATGTGATAGGCTTATCTGTGTGATTCCCCTGTAAATACCAGCAGTCTTATTCGTCCTGACAGATTTATAACCCTGTTGCTAAATGAAAGATTGACTGTGATAGTGTCGGTAGCAGCTGGCACTCAGGGAACATGTGCATGGAGCAGCTATGACTGAGATTACATTGACTTGGACCGTAGACAGAAAAGTTCACATTATTGGAGGTAAATCCAGGAAAAAGTGACATGCTGTGTCAATATGACACGTTTTAGTATGCAATAAACCTATGTGGACACCCTTTCAAATTAGTGGATTTGGCTATTTCAGCCACACCCGTTGCTGACAGGTGTATAAAATCGAGCAAACAGCCATGCAATCTCCATAGACAAGCATTGACAGTAAAATGGTCTGTACTGAAGAGCTCAGTGACTTTCAATGTGGCACCGTCATAGGATGCCACCTTTCCAACAACTCAGTTTGTCAAATTTCTGCCCTGCTAAATCTGCCCCGGTCAACTGTAAGTGTTGTTATTGTGACGTGGAGCAACAACAATCTAGGACCAACAACGGCTCAGCCGCGAAGTGGTAGGCCACAAAAGCTCACAGAACCGCACCGCCGAGTGCTGAATTGCGCACCGCATAAAAATCATCTGTCCTCGTTTGCAACATTCACTTGAGTTCCAAACTGCATCTGGAAGCAACGTTAGCACAAGAACTGTTCGTTGGGAGCTTCATGAAATGGTTTTCCATAGCCGAGCAGCCGCTCACAAGCTTAAGATATCAATTACCAATGCCAAGTGTGGGATAGAGTGATATAAAGCTCGCCGCTTATGGACTCTGAAGCAGTGGAAATGCGTTCTCTGGAGTGACGAATCACACTTCACCATCTGGCAGTCCGACGGACGGATCTGGATTTGGTGGATGCCAAATCAAATCAAATTTTATTGGTCACATACACATAAACTCAGCAAAAAAAGAAATGTCCTCTCACTGTGAACTGAGTTTATTTTCAGCAAACTTAACATGTGTAAATATTTGTATGAACATAAGATTCAACAACAGACATAAACTGAACAAGTTCCACAGACATGTGACTAACAGAAATGGAATAATGTGTCCCTGAACAAAGGGGGTGTCAAAATCAAAAGTAACAGTCAGTATCTGGTGTGGCCACCAGCTGCATTAAGTACTGCAGTGGATCTCCTCCTCGTGGACTGCACCAGATTTGCCAGTTCTTGCTGTGAGATGTTACCCCACATTTCTGGGAGGAATGGCCCTAGCCCTCACCCTCCGATCCAACAGGTCCCAGACGTGCTTAATGGGATTGAGATCCGGGCTCTTCGCTGGCCATGGCAGAACACTGACATTCCGGTCTTGCAGGAAATCATGCACAGAACGAGCAGTATGGCTGGTGGCATTGTCATGTTGGAGGGTCATGTCAGGATGAGCCTGCAGGGAGGGTACCACATGAGGGAAGAGGATGTCTTCCCTGTAATGCACAGCGTTGAGATTGCCTGCAATGACAACAAGCTCAGTCCGATGATGCTGTGACACACCGCCCCAGACCATGACAGACCCTCCACCTCCAAATTGATCCCTCTCCAGAGTACAGGCCTCGGTGTAACGCTCATTCCTTCGACAATAAACGCAAATGGTGAGACAAAACCGCGACTCGTAAGGTGAAGAGCACTTTTTGCCAGTCCTGTCTAGTCCAGCGCCGGTGGGTTTGTGCCCATAGGCGACGTTGTTGCCGGTGATGTCTGGCGAGGACATCAGGCCTACAAGCCCTCAGTCCAGCCTCTCTCAGCCTATTGCGGACAGTCTGAGCACTGATGGAGGGATTGTGCGTTGCTGGTGTAACTCGGCAGTTGTTGTTGCCATCCTGTACCTGTCCCGCAGGTGTGATGTTCGGATGTCCCGATCCTGTGCAGGTGTTGTTACACGTGGTCTGCCACTGCGAGGACGATCAGCTGTCCGTGCTGTCTCCCTGTAGCGCTGTCTTAGGCATCTCACAGTACGGATATTGCAATTTATTGCCCTGGCCACATCTGCAGTCCTCATGCCTCCTTGCAGCATGCCAAGGCACGTTCACACAGATGAGCAGGGACCCTTTATACATGGAGACGCAAAACACTATTTCAATAGTTAATTTATTGTCAACTGTGTTGTGCTGCCATTTGAGCTGGAGTTTTAACTCTGTAGCCATATACAGCGAGCCTAAGTTCCCCGGTCCCATAGCTGTTGGTGGCTTACAGGGTTTCTATGGCAACCATGGGATGCACTCATGCTTGATTCCACCCGGCTGAGACCCTACTGTGTAGAACCTCAGGGGTAATTACATTCTACATTTGAGTCTTTCAGCAGACGCTCTTATCCAGAGCAACTTACAATTAGTGCCTTCATCTTAAGATAGCTTGGTGAGACAACCAGATAGCTAGCAGGGAGGATTGGAGAGAGAAGACAACACAGAAGACATGCAGTTGACAAATAACAGACTCGATGTTTAACTGAAATGAAACAGAACAGAGAATCATGGGAGCAAACATACTGTAAAAAACATACTGTATCCAGCAAAAATATATACAATAGTACAATAAAATAACTAATACAATAAAAAGCAAAAAATGTCAAATGTAATTGCCTTCAGAACATATTCACTCCTTAACTTTTTCAACATTTTGTTGTGTTACAGTCTGAATAAATGTTTTATTAAATGTAGATTTTTTTGGTCACTGGACTACACACAATACCCCATAATGTCAAAGTGGAATTATGTTTTCGAAATTTTTACCAATTAATTAAAAATGAAATGCTGAAATGTCTGAGTCAATAGGTAATCAACCCTTTTGTTATGGCAAGCCTAAATAAGTTCAGGAGCAAAAATAAGTTGCACGGACTGTGTAATAATAGTGTTTAACATGATTTTTGAATGACTACCTCATCTCTTTACCCCAAACATCTGTAATATCCCTCAGTTGAGCAGTGAATTTCAAAAACAGATTCAACCACAAAGACGAGGGAGGGTTTACAATGCCTCGCAAAGGAGGGAACCTATTGGAATATGGGTAAAAATAAATCAAAAGCAGACATTGAATATCCCTTTGAGCACGGGGAAGTTATGAATTACACTTTGGATGGTCACTACAAATATACATGCGTCCTTCCTAACTTGCCGGAGAGAAAAGAATCCGCTCGGGGATTTCACCATGAGGCCAATGGTGACAAAAAAACAGTTATAGAGTTTAATGGCTGTGATAGGAGAAAACTGAGGATGGATCAACAACATTGTAGTTACTCCACAATACTAACCTAAATGACAGAGTGAAAAGAAGGAAGCCTGTACAGAATAAAAATATTCCAAAACATGCCTTCTGTTTGCAACAAACAATTAACTTTTTGTCCTAATAACAAAGTGTTATGTTTGGGGCAAATCCTATACAACACATTACTGAGTACCACTCTTCATATTTTCAAGCATAGTGGTGGCTGCATCATGTTATCGGTATGCTTGTAATCGCTAGGGACTGGGGAGTTCAGCACAGGCAAAATCCTAGAGGAAACCTGATTCAGCCTGCTTTCCACCAGACACTGGGTGATTACTTCACCTTTCAGCAAGACAGTGACCTAAAACACAAGGCCAAATCTACAGTAAATGTTCCTGAGTGGCCGAGTTAGTTTTGACTTAAATCTACTTCAAAATCTATGGCAAGACCTAAAAATGGTTGTCTAGCAATGATCAACAACCAATTTTACAGAGCTTGAATAATTTTGAAAATAATAATAGGCAAATGTTGCATAATTCAGGTGTAGAAAGCTCTTCGAGACTCACCCATAAAGACTCCCAGCTGTAATCGATGCCAATGGTGCTTCTACAAAGTATTGATTCAGGGTTGTGAATACTTACATAAATTAGATATTTCTGTATTTTATTTTCAATACATGTGCAAAATTGTCTAAAAACATGCTATCACTTCGTCATTATGGAGTACTGTGTAGATGGGTGAGAAAAAAATCTATTTAATCAATTTTGAATTCAGGCTTTAACACAACAAAATGTGTTACATTCTAACAGGTAACTAATTTGAAATCTTCAGATAATGCCCTAAACTTGGGCAATTCCATAGAAATATATCAAGCCTCGGTATAGCTAGACAGTCAGTTTACAGACGTGGCACATGAATCAGGGCAGTTGTTTGATAGTGCTGTTGCCTTTTCTGTTTCTGTCTCATTAATGTGAAGGTCAACACAAACAACCAATAGAGACATAAATATATTGTAACTATGACCCCCAGGTTTAGGCTGAATTCTCCACAGATCCACACTCACAGTCTCCTTTATTGGATGTTTCTATGACAACGGCAGGCTTGGTCAATGGCGGGCGTGGATCGCCCTTAATAGTTATTAGTAAGCTGCTGTTATGGAAATACATTTGGTATGGAGTAACCCTTGCATGTTGTTTATAGTAGAGCAAGTTAGCCACGGACGTATGGGCGAATGGGCTTTCCCAGGATGGTCATTGCACTGTGCATTCCCAGCCCCCATCCATCCCTGCGCTGTCAGCAGCCCCAGGGAGAGACAAAGATAATCATTGGCTCCAGTTTATTGTTGACTGGATTGTATATCCCACATTTGATTTATTCATTGCCCCCTAACAGCACCAGTACAAAGGGGGTCATTCTACAAAAAAAGGCAGTGATCTCATTCATGAAACATCCCTCTGGGGTTAGGCCCTAGCCAGCATGTAGAGTGCATCCCAGCCATGTTCACAAGCATGGCTGGGATTCAGCCGAACATACATTCCAATAGTTATCAATAAGTATTCACTCAGCACCGAGACACTGGTTCTTTACTGCAATGGCAACAAAGCCTTTTTTTTGTTGTTTCCCAGATAGCTGATGACAGATTCGTGGACAGCGGTTGCGTCCCAAATGACACCCTATTCCCTATATAGTGCACTATAAAGGGAATAGTGTACTGTTTGGAATGTGGCCAGCCTGTTTACAGCCACAATGCTATTGTTTTCTCCTTCTGTCCCGAACTGCGAGGGAGGATGACACATGGGGGGGAATCCTTCAAACCTGACCCAAAGCCCCACTGTCTTCTTCATAAAAGCAGCCCACAAAGGAAGAGACGTGTGAATAGATAGCAGCATTCTTTATTAGTACTGAAATGCAGTGTAGTACAGTATAGTACAGTGTGTGGGGGTATTGAACTTTGGCAAACCTAGAGGTTGTGGAGTATGTGCTTTGTTTCAGATTTTATTTTTTTGCAACAGTGGAAAGTCTTTACACTTGGCCTCCCATTTTCTTTATTCTGACATAAAATGCATTTTTTTTCTTACTCTTAAAGCGCTGCTGTCCTTAATAAACCAAAATACAATCCTACATTCAAGCATTTAAAAGAAATCATATTACATTTGCAAAGGGTAACTTGTGCTTTTGAAGGCAAACAAACCATTGGTTCTGACTGTTGGATGTGAATGTCGTGTGATGATGACATATTAGGCTATGGCAGAACCACATTACTCAGGCATTCCAGAGCATTTCACAGGCAGCTGGGGGAATCACCATTTAGAGATTGTCATCTGTTGGGGATTTGACTGTGATCCCTTCAGTACTTACAGTACCATGTGCATTGTTGAGGACCATACCCCATTCTATGCATGAGCCTTTTTCCTGTTGATATTAACTTTAGTTGACCTTATTATTTAGAGAGAACGTAGAATAAGCAGTATGGTAATTCAAATGTTTTGTCATCTTGAGAAATCCGTAGGCTTAGACACCAGAGGGGCATCCTGCGAAGCAAGCTGGATCTACTCAGGGTTTTCTAAAGCTAACCAGTTTCATTTAGCTTCACATTCCAGCTTGGGCTTCATCCATACTACTAACGGTGGATATTGCTCGTCCGCCTACCGCTAACTCTTGCAGGCTTGTAACTGTGTGTGCATGTCGCACGTGGCTAGTGGGACGCCAAACTATTCATTGCTACAATGCTGAACCATCAATCCATGGGCAAGTCAATGCCACATTTTTCTTTGTGCCGAAATCAAAATGAAAGAAAATGTAGCTTGCAAATTCAGCAGGCTATGGTGTGAAAGAGGCTTTTAGAAGTGCCGTCTTTATTTTATGAATTATCGTTAATGTCGTCTTTATTTTATTACGCATCGTTAATGTAGTCTTTGGTGTGCTTATCAATGCACAAGCTCCTATTTTTCCCACTTCTATCAATATATTTTAACATTACTACTATTTAATACACAAACATTTGATTAATACAATATTTAATCAGTCGTCTTCCTCAAATGAAGGGGAGGGAATCTGATTTCGTTGGTGCTCAACTCGCGGATCAGTCATTTCATTCAGGGTAAGTGGAGTTACTTCTGAAGGATTCATTGCCATAGAAATGTACCTGTTATCCCGAGTTGAACTCATATTTGACCAAAGTTACCTCGCTAACGCCTCAAACCTGCTTCGTAAGATACCCCTCAGTTGATGTCGAAACCAACTATTCTCCAAAATGTACACAGGAAGAGTAGAGAAAATGTTGTGTGTGTGTGTGTGTGTGTTATTAGCTAGAGAAAGTAATTTTTCATTGTCTCAAATCTGGACCAGCTCCATGTCAAATATTTGATTAATAAGCGGACAGCAATAAGAGCACCTTGCAAGGGTCTTGGGGGAACTCCCACCAGAGTCTTGATATGACAACACAAACATTGGCCAAACCCTCTGTGTGCCTGTGTTATTACTCTTTGAACTGGCTCATGTCGCAGCTAAATAACAGATTTTAGCGGTCTGGGGATAAGCATGATTTGAATAATGTTTTATGTCAGCTCCTGGCCCAATAATTTACCAACGCAAGTCCACTACCTTCAGGGGAGGAAAGTGCTGTAATTTACTACCAAACCCCCTCTCATGTACCTTGTGCTACATCGAATTGAGAGGGAAGGAAACCAATTTACTACATTTCACAAGCTGCCATTTGAAGCTGAATATCAAAACCTAGGCACACACTTCTGTTTTTATGTTTAGACAGTAAGGTATTTGTTCAGGATAGTCTTTTTGATACATGGTATTTAATGAGGTAATCTGTACCTTTACTGTATCAAAATGACAAAATATAGTGAGTGATCAACAAAAAGGTATTTGATGTATTTGACCTTTTAAAACACAATACAACCACACGGGTGGATACTGTACAATGCCATTCAAATAATCAAGGATCACTCAAAAAAAAGTTTCATAACATATTTCCACTGTGGTCCTCTTGAAAAGACATGAAAACAAAATATAGACAAGATTATAACATGAAAATAAAATACATCTCAAATATATGTCATCAATAGGGAGGAAACGGGTGAAGGAATAAAGTAGATGACCAAGTAATGTTCATTGATACAATTATACTTTCTTTTAGCCTATGCAGTTTTAAAGCATGTTGCCCATAACCCATTTCTTCAGGTTTATCTTAAAACTCCCTAGCATAGTGATGGATTTTATGTGGTTTGGTACACCATTGCATTCCTCTGTACCGGTGTAAGGAAAGAGTTTTTTCCAGAAATGCTCCTATAGCACAGCGGTCGGATACTGGCAACACTAACTCTGGTGTGATGGCTATGAGAGTCTATAATGAAATTGAAATAATCAGATAAGGTCATGTGTAACTTGAAAAACCATCAATAGTTAATCTGCACCACCCAGAGATCAACTGGAAGCCAGTTAAGTTCCCTAAAATTCTTAGGACCAATGTGCATCCTAGGGCTGAGCTTGAGTATAATTCTCATCAATTTGTTTTGGGCCTTTGTCCTAAAGATTTTTTGTTATGCCACTGAACCATGAGATACAGGCATAGTCACAGTGGCACTGTATCAGAGATGTTGCCAGGGTCCTGATGACCTACAGAGAGTTCACCTGTCATGTGTGGTCCAGTTCACATCTCAAGTATGTAACAGAGCATTTCTCCTTCACCGCTACACCATTACACTTGACCGAGAATTTGGAAATGGAGGTGTTATGGTGACTATATTACCGCCACACCAGCAGTCATGACCGCAGTAAAATTCCACATGACCATTGAGTCTGCACTCTGGAATGCTTAGGTAGTACCCAATTTGCTAACTACCATCAGGTACTAATGGCCTGGTACTCAGGGCTCTATTGTCCCTCCATCAGGTCCTAATGGCCTGGTATTCAGGGCTCTCTTGTCCCTCCATCAGGTCCTAATGGCCTGGTACTCAGGGCTCTATTGTCCCTCCATCAGGTCCTAATGGCCTGGTATTCAGGGCTCTATTGTCCCTCCATCAGGTCCTAATGGCCTGGTACTCAGGGCTCTATTGTCCCTCCATCAGGTCCTAATGGCCTGGTATTCAGGGCTCTATTGTCCCTCCATCAGGTCCTAATGGCCTGGTACTCAGGGTTATATTGTCCCTCTAACCACTCTGACATCATTGCAAATGTAATAAAAAAATCACATCAAACACTTATCAAAACAGTATCATGCTTTTAAAACTGTGATGATCAATTTGAAGGAAGTTTCACAGCAGGTTGAAACTGAATGTAAAACATTGTCATTGTGGATGTTGTTTCAAAACCTAACATAACGAAATGGACAGGGCTTTCTTTTTAAGGCGATAATTAATTCAAAACATCCATGAGCATATTAGAGTTTATGCATATGTATGCTTTATGAACCCAAGACCGAAAAAAAACCCGGAATTAAAATTATCTTAGTGCCTTTATACAATATACTATATTACGCATGGCAGAAAAACATAAAACAAAACTGATTTAAGATGTATTTGGTACATTTTTGGTCTAGCAAGCCTATACTCCAAAATCAAACTAATTCCAGTGTTGACTGTATTATAATGCATACTAGGTGGACTGGTTACCTTATGCTACGCTCCAAAATGTATATCCACGAGTCTGGGAGAGAACGTATAGCCCTAGGTGATGCAGTTGGTTCATTGACTGTGGAGGACGACTTTGAAAAGCCTAGCAATAGTTTAAAAAAAAATACTTTCAAAATGAAATAGTTGACACATTACCTTTAGCTATACAGAATATCTCACCACCATGCGTTTCCACCTTCTCCTCTTCCTCCTTAATTCCTTTCTCGAGCGCGCTGAGGGGCTGTCAACAATTTAGTGAAATATGTTTCCTTGCGAAAACATGTTACTATTGATGTTCCCGAACAGATTTCACTTGGTTTCCCAAAATAAGCACGGGGTAGGTGCAGGAACAAGGTTGGGGAGCAATGACATACAGAGTTTGGCGGACTGTCACCTGTTGCGTAGCAAGAGCATGCTCCCCAAACAATTGTTGACTCATGGACTGAAATAAGTGTTCTTATATTCATTTCTCAGATGCTCATATTAACCTCTTAAGCACATGCTCAGCTATAAAACCGAAGTAGACTGGCGGGAAAGCGCGCTGCCTCCAGTCACTATTACAGTGCATACAGATTACATATTTTTCCCCCTGTCCCTGCCCATTTCATAATGGGCCATTCTAAATTGAAACTAGTTTTGCATATTAGTAAAGACAATATTAAATTGAGAATAGTCTGATGGAGTGGTGGAAAAAATACCCAATTCTCATACTCTCTTCGGGCTAGGGGCAGCATCCTGAATTTCCGGATGACTGACGTGCCCAAAGTAAACTGCCTGTTACTCAGGCCCAGAAGCTAGGATATGCATGTAATTGGTAGCATTGGATAGAAAATACTCAGAAGTTTCTAACACTGTTCAAATTATGATAAATTACTGATATGGCAGTCAAAAACCAGAGGAAAATCCATCTGGAAATGTTTTTTTTTTTTTAGGTCACAGGCCTTTTCAATGCTAGCCTATGGGATATACAAAAAAAATGACAAAAAAAACGACCCAGATTGCAGTTCCTATGGCTTCCACTAGATGTCAACAGTCTTTAGAAATGGTTTCAGGCCTGTTTCTTGAAAAACAAATAAGTAGTTGTAGTTTATCCAAGGTGTTCTCATCAGGACAGGTAGACTTTTGGCGCGCGTGAACGAGGGCGTGCTCTTCGTTATTTTCCTTTTCTATTGAACACCGTTCTTTCCGTCTGAAATATTATCATTTATTTACATATTAGGGTACCCAAGGATTGATTAGAAACATTGTTTTACTTGTTTGGACGAAGTTTACCAGTAGCTTTTTGGATGCCTTTGTATGCATGTTGAAGGAGTGGATTACTGAAATCAATGGCGCCAACTAAACAGACTTTTTTGGATATAAAGAAGGACTTTGTCGAACAAAACGAGCATTCATTGTGTAGCTGGGACCCTTGGGATTGCAAACAGAGGAAGATCTTCAAAGGTAAGTGATTTATTTTATCGCTATTTGTGATTTTTGTGAAGTCGGTGCTGGTTCAAAAAGTACTTGATGTGGGGCGCTGTCCTCAGATAATCGCATGATATGCTTTCAAGGGAAAGCATTTTTTAAATCTGACAACGCGGTTGGATTAACAAGAAGTTAAGCTTTTAAATGATGTAAGACACTTGTGTGTTCATGAATTTTTTATATTTAGATTTTCTTATTTTGAATTTGGCGCTCTGCAATTTCACCGGATGTTGTCGCAGGTGGACCACTAGCAGTCCGCGATCCCTAAGAGGTTTAAATAGATGACTCAAGTAAAAGTGAAAGTCTCCCAGAAATTCTACTTGAGAAAAAGTAAAAAAGTATTTGGTTTTAAATATACTTAAGTATCAAATGTACATGTAATTGCTAAAATATACTTAAGAATCAAAAGTAAAAGTATGAATAATTTAAAATTCCTTATAACCAGACGTCACGATTTTCTTGTTTTTAAACTTTACGGATAGCCAAGGGCACTCCATCACTCAGACATAATTTACAAACAAAGCATTTGTGTTTAGTGAGTCTGCCAGATCAGATGCAGTAGGGATGACCAGGGATTTTCTCTTTAAGTGCGTGAATTAGACAATTTTCCTGTCCTGCTAAGCATTCAAAATGTAATGAGTACTTTTGGGTGTCAGGGAAAATGTATGGAGTAAAAAGTACATTATTTTCTTCAGGAATGTAGTGAAGTAAAAGTAAAAGTAATCAAAAATATAAATAGTAAAGTACAGATACTCCCAAAAAATACTTAAGTAGCACTTTAAAGTATTTTTACTTAAGTACTTTACACCACTGCTGATGGGTGATAATATGATAACTTGATGAGAGAACAGCTGTGCAGCCTAAGGCAAGGAACAGAGCACAAGCTTTTTTTGCGATTCTCAAATCAGCCATAGCCTATAGTTGCATCATTCCGCACATGTATGTTTTATTTTCTAAGGTTTGTATCATTCACAACTAAAGTAGCTAAACAACTCTAAATCTAGCATATAGGACCTGTTTCAAATAATAACGCTCAATATAGCCACTTCTTAACTTCATATCATATGTGTACTCCGGAAGGGTCTTTTCTATTTTATTCAGCTAAGTTGAATTATATTCTTCTTACTATAAAAGCATATAATATAAAATAATAGCATGGGACTTATAAGCATATCTTGTCAGCTAAATCAAAAAGCCTACAGCCTATGGCATGGAGCATAGCCAGGTAACATAGCCAACTCATAAGCTATTCTGTTCTTCTGAAACATGTTCTTCATTTCATAGTGTTTCTTTAGACTTTACTAAAATAAAGAAGAGATTTATTGTGATGTTGTGTATTCAGTTGATGTATTATACTTTTTAAAATGTAGATGTTGCAAAGGCACACATCAGCGGCTTGTGTCCAGCTTGTATGTGTGAAGGCCTGGAGATACTAAACGCGTTTTTGCCAATTAACCTGTTAGGGCTAGGGGGCAGTATTTACACGGCCGGATAAAAAACGTACCCGATTTAATCTGGTTACTACTCCTACCCAGTAACTAGAATATGCATATAATTATTGGCTTTGAATAGAAAACACCCTAAAGTTTCTAAAACTGTTTGAATGGTGTCTGTGAGTATAACAGAACTCATATGGCAGGCAATCTGTGGGCGTGCGACGAGGAGGACCCGCACTTGCTAATTTTACTTTTCTATTGAACATACTTCTTTATGAAATATTATAATTTAATTACATTTTAGGGTACCTGAAATGTAATTAAATTGGACAGTCAGGAAGTCCAGGACCCAATTGCACAGGGCGGGATCGAAACCCAGTGTCTCAAGCTTGATGATGAGTTTGGAGGGTACTATGGTGTTGAATGCTGAGCTGTAGTCAATGAACAGCATTCTTACATAGGTATTCCTCTTGTCCAGATGGGACAGTGTGCAGTGTGATGGCGATTGCATCGTCTGTGGACCTATTGGGGCAGTAAGCAAATTGAAGTGGATCTTGGGTGACAGGTAAGGTGGAGGTGATATGATCTTTCACTAGTCTCTCAAAGCACTTCATAATGACAGAAGTGAGTGCTACGGGGCGATAGTCATTTAGTTCAGTTACCTTTGCTTTCTTGGGAACAGGAACAATAGTGGCCATCTTGAAGCACATGGGGACAGCAGACTGGGATAGGGAGAGATTGAATACGTTCGTGAATACGTTCGTAAATACACCAGCCAGCTGTTCTGTGCATGCTCTGAGGATGCGGTTAGGGATGCCGTCTGGGCCGGCAGCCTTGCGAGGGTTAACACGTTTAAATGTTTTACTCACGTCGGCTACGGAGAAGGAGAGCCCACAGTCTTTGGTAGCGGGCCGCGTTGGTGGCACTGTATTATCCTCAAAGCGGGCAAAGAAGATGTTTAGTTTGTCTGGGAGCAAGACGTCGATGTCCGCGATGGCGCTGGTTTTCTGTTTCTAATCCGTGATTGTTTGTAGACCCTGCCCTATATGTCTTGTGTTTGAGCAGTTGAATTGCGACTCCACTTTGTCTCTATACTGACACTTTGCTTGTTTGATTGCCTTATGGAGGGCATAACAACACTGTTTGTATTCGGCCATATTCCCAGTCACCTTGTCATGATTAAACACAGTGGAATGTCCTTTCAGTTTAGCCAGAATGCTGCCATCCATCCACGGTTTCTGGTTAGGGAAGGTTTTAATACTCCCAGTGGGTACATCTCCTATACACTTCCTTATTAACTCGCTCACAGAGTCAGCAGATATGTCCATGTTATTCTATGAGGCTACCCGGAACATATCCCAGTTCACATGACCGAAACAATCTAGAAGCGCGGAATCCCAGCTAGATTCCTGAGTGATGATGCTGATCGTATCGGACCTTATGTAACACACATCATCAACCTTTCCATTCAACATGGAAAGGTACCACAGGAGTTGAAACATACAAGAGTTGTTCCTTTATACAAAAAAGAAGCCACTTTGAACAAGGGAACTACAGATCAGTGTCATTTTTGAGTATGTTTTCAAAGATTTTAAAAAGAACACTCCATGAACAGATCCTAAAGTACATACATTGATGACCATACCATTTTATGACCTTCAGTCTGGCTGTAGACCATCCTATTCCACGACACGTTAACTTTACTTGACAGATTTTATCAAGCAAGAAATTGACACGGGCAACTTCTGTGGTATGGTCATGCTTGACCAACAAACATTTTTTGATACTGTGAAACAATATTTTGTTGTAAAACTGAAAGCAATTGGTTTTGGCACTGACTCCTTATTATAGGTGAAGACATACCTAACTGATAGGGTCCAATGAGTGGATGTGGGCGAGACACTTGTTTGATGCTAAGGAGATAAACTGTGGTGTCCACCATATATTTTTTAACCAACAATGCAGTTTAAAAAAAAAGTGTTAAGAAAGTATTTACAAAAAACCCCAGAAGTAATAAAAATAAAAAAAATAGTTAAGAAGCAACAATAAAATAACAGTAGCGGGTCAGGGTGTACCGGTACAGAGTCATTGTGCGGGGACACAGGTTAGACGTGGTAGTTGAGGTAATATGTACATGTAGGTAGAGGTAAAGTGACTATGCATGGATAAATAAACAGAAAGTAGCAGCAGCATAAAAATGGGTGTGAGCAGGGGGGGGGCAATGCAAATAGTCCGGGTAGACATTTGTTTAGCTGTTCAGGAGTCTTATGGCTTGGGGTTAGAAGCTGTTAAGAAGACTTTTGGACCTAGACTTGGCGCTCCGGTACCGCTTGCCCTGCGGTAGCAGAGAAAACAGTCTATGACTAGGGTGGCTGGAGTCTTTGGCAATTTTATGGGCCTTCCTCTGACACCATGCTCTCGATGGTGCAGCTGTAGAACTTTTTGAGGATCTGAGGACCCACGCCAAATCTTTTCAGTCTCCTGAGGGGGAATAGGTGTTGTCGTGCCCTATTCACAACTGTATTGGTGTGTTTGGACCATGATAGTTTCAGCCACGTCTCGGGTGAAACATAAGATGTTACAGTTTTGAATGTCCCGTTGGTAGGATAATCTTAATCGTAGGTCATCAATTTTATTTTACAATGATTGCACTTTAGCCAGAAGAATTGAAGGCTGTGGGAGTTCTCGCTCGCCTCCGGATTCTCAGAAGGATGCCTGATCTGCGGCCCCTTTTCCGATGTCTTTTCTTTACGCAAAAGGTGTGGATCGGGCCTGTTCCAGTGAAAGCAGGATGTCCTTCTTGTCGGATTCGTTAAAGGAAAAAGTTTATTCCAGTCCGCGGTGAGTAATCGCTTTTCTGATGTCCAGAAGTTATTTTTGGTCATTAGAGACGGTAGTAGCAACATTATGTACACAATAAGTAAAACAATAAGGTACACAAACTGCAAGAGAAATAACAAAATAGCACAATTGGTTGGGAGAATTTAAAACGTCAGCCATGTTCTTCGGGGCCGTCTTCAAATCTTTTTGATATAGCTCAGCGTTCAACACCATAGTGACCTTCAAAGCTCATCACTAAGTTAAAGACCCTGGGACTAAACACCTCTCTCTGCAACTGGATCCTGGACCTCCTGACGGGCCACCCCCAGGTGGTAAGGATAGGTAACAACACATCTGCCACGCTGATCCCCAACACAGGGGCCCCTCAGGGGTGCGTGCTCAGTTCCCTACTGTACTCCCTGTTCACCCATGACTGCATGGCCAAGCACGACTCCAACACCATCATTAAGTTTGCAGACGACACAACAGTGTTGGCCTGATCACCGACAACGATGAGACAGCCTATAGGGATGTCAGAGACCTGGCAGTGTGGTGCCAGGATAAAAACCTCTCTCTCCACGAAAAGATTTGGCATGTGTCCCCAGATTCTCAAAAGGTTCTACAGCTCCACCATCGAGAGCATCCTGACCTGTTGAGTCACAGCCTGGTATGGTAACTGCTCGGCATCTGACCGTAAGGCGCTACAGAGAGTAGTGCAAACGGCCCAGTACATCACTGGGGCCAAGCTCCCTGCCATCCAGGACCTATTTAATAGGCGGTGTCAGAGGAAAGCCCATAAAATTGTCAGAGACTCCAGTCACCCAAGTTATAGACTGTTTTCTCTGCTACCGCAGGGGCAAGCGGTACCGGAGCGCCAAGTCTAGGACCAAAAGGCTCCTCAACAGCTTCTACCCCCAAGCCATAAGACTGCTGAGCAATTAATAAAATCGCCACTGGACAATTTACTTTGACCCCCCCACTCCCTTTTGTACACTGCTGCTACTCGCTGTTTGTTTGTGACCTATGCATAGTCACTTCGCCCCCATCTACATGTACAGATCACCTCAACTAGCCTGTACCCCCGCACACTGACTTGGTACCGGTGCCCCCATTATATAGCCTCGTTAATGTTATTCTTATTGTGTTTCTTTTTATTATTACTTTTTATTTTAGTCCACTTGGTAAATATTTTCTTCTTCTTGAACTGCATTGTTGGTTAAGGGCTTGTAAGTAAGCATTTCACGGTAAAGTCTACACTTGTTGTATTCGGCGCGTGTGACAAAGTTGAATTTCATTTGAATAGCATTCTCACGTAGGTATTCATTTTGTCCAGATGGGAAAGGGGAGTGTGGAGTGCAATAGAGTGCAACAGATTACATCATCTGTGGATCTGTTGGGGCGGTATGCAAATTGGAGTGGGTCTAGGGTTTCTGGGATAATGGTGTTGATGTGAGCCATGACCAGCCTTTCAAAGCACTTCATGGCTGGAGAGCGTGATCACACAGTCGTCCGGAACAGCTGATGCTCTAATGCATGCTTCAGTGTTGCTTGCCTCGAAGTAAGCATACAAGTTATTTAGCTCGTCCCAGGTGTGTTTCTCTTTATAGTCCGTTATAGTTTGAAAGTCCTGCCACATCCGACGAGGGTTGGAGCCGGTTTAGTACGATTCTATCTTAGTCCTTTATTGACAGTTTGCCTGTTTGATGGTTCTTCGGAGGGCATAGCAGGATTTCTTATGAGCGTCAGGGTTAGAGTCCCGCTCCTTGAAAGCAGCAGCTCTACCCTTTAGCTCGATGCGGATGTTGCCTGTAATCCATGGCTTCTGGTTGGGGTATGTACACACGGTCACCGCAGGGACAACGTCATCGCTGAAGCCAGTGGCTGATGTGGTGTTCTTCTCAATGCCATCGGAACAATCCCGGAATATATTCCAGTCTGCGCTAGCAAAACAGTCCTGTAGCTTAGCATCTGTGTCATCTGACCACTTCCTTATTGAGCGAGTCACTGGTACTTCCTGCTTTAGTTTTTGCTTGTAAGCAGAGATCAGGAGGATAGAGGTACAGTCAGATTTTCCAAATGGAGGGCGAGTGAGAGCTTTGTACGTGTCTCTGTATGTGGAGTAAAGGTGGTCTAGAGTTTTTTTCCCCTCTGGTTGCACCTTTAACATGCTGGTAGAAATGAGTTCTAAGTTACACTGCATTCGGAAAGTATTCAGACCCCTTGAGTTTATCCACATTATGTTAGGTTACGGCCTAATTCTAAAATCCATCAATCTACACACAATACCCCATAATGACAAAGCAAAAACAGGTTTTTAGAAATCTTTGCTAAATCATTAACAATAAAAAATGGAAATATCACATTTACATAAGTATTCAGACCCTTTACTCAGCACTTTGTTGAAGCACCTTTGGCAGCGATTACAGCCTTGAGTCTTCTTGGGTATGACACTACAAGCTTGACACAAATATATTTGGTGAGTTTCTCCCATTCCTCTCTGCAGACCCTGTCAAGCTCTTGCAGGTTCTTTTCAGGTCTCTCCAGAGATGTTCGATCGGGTTCAAGTCCCGGCTCTGGCTGGGCCACTCAAGGACATCCAGAGACTTGTCCCAAAACCACTCCTGCGTTGTCTTGGCTGTGTGCTTAGGCTCATTGTCCTGCTGGAAGGTAAACTTTCACCCCAGTCTGAGGTCTGGAAGAGGTTTTCATCAAGGATCTCTCTTTACTTTTCTCTGTTCATCTTTCCCTCGATACTGACTAGTGTCCCTGTCACTGAAAAACATCCCCACAGCATGATGCTGCCCCCAACATGCTTCACCGTAGGGATGGTGCCAGGTTTCCTCCAGGTGTGACGCCCTGCATTCAGGCCAAAGAGTTCAATCTTGCTTTCATCAGACCAGAGAATCTTGTTTCTCACTCATGGTCTGAGAGTTCTTTAGGTGCCTTTTGGCAAACTCCAAGCGGGATGTCATGTGCCTTTTACTGAGGATTGGCTTCTGTCTGGCCACTCTACCATAAAGGCCTGATTGGTGGAGTGCTGCAGAGATGTTTGTCCTTCTGGAAGGTTCTCCCATCTCCACAGAAGAACTCAAGAGCTCTGTCAGAGTGACCATCAGGTTCTTGGTCACCTCCCTGAACAATGCCCTTATCCCCCGATTGCTCACTTTGGCCCGGTGGCCAGCTCTAGGAAGAGTCTTGGTGGTTCCAAACTTCTTCCATTTAAGAATGATGGAGGCCACTGTGTTCTTGAGGACCTTCAATGCTGCAGACATTTTTTGGAACCTTCCCCAGATCTGTGCCTCAACACAATCCTGTCTCAGAGCTCTACGGACAATTCCTTCGACCTCATGGCTTGGTTTTTGCTCTGACATGATTCCAAATCATGTCCAATCAATTGAATTTACCACAGGTGGACTCCAATCGAGTTGTAGAAACATCTCAGGGATTATCAATGGAAACAGGATGCAGCTGAGCTCAATTTCGAGTCTCATAGAAAAAAGGGTATAAATACTTCTGTTTTTTTATTTTAAATACATTTGCAAAAAATTGTAAAACCTGAGGGGTCTGAATACTTTCCAAGGGCACTGTATATTCCTCAAGAAACGAAGGCCATCATTCATTCAAGTCTAATCCCAGATTGCGCCTTTAAAAGTGTCTTGGCTTTCAAAGTGTAAAGAGAAGAGACAGAGATGGTGAGCTAATCATAAATGAGCTCATCAGCGTATCACAACTGAGGAAGGCATCATGGGTGACTGCATGACTCAAGGGGATTGCCTTCCCTGACACAATCCACTCCCCCACCTTCTCTCACCACCTCCTTTACTACTGACTGCCTCTACACTTGACTTTGATCACATACCATTGCCAACATCAAATGCACTTGGTGACTTACACTGATACTGAATCATTGTGTGAAATACAAAAGGTAGAATATTAAAACGTGTGTGTTTCAAATTATTAACACACTATTATTAAATACACTTCATATGTAATGCTAATTAAAGTGGTATTTTATCTATTAACACAAAGACACAAACTTGCCTGTGAGATATTTATTCTGTGTTAAAATTCTACATTTTGGTGACGAAACCAAGGTAACTGAAGATAGCAAGCATTTCTTATTCAGTGGGCATATTGTGAGGCTGTGTCAGATTTTCTTCAGACACATGAGACAATAACATTCTGCAGGTCTTGAAATCCAAGGACACCCTGGTTTATTGAGATGCTTTTGAAATACTGTTTGAATTCTAGGAACAACAGTGGCAGCATTTCAAATGGCACCCTATTCCCTAAACATTACACAAGGCCAATAGGGCTCTGATCAAAACTAGTGCTTTATATAGGGAATAGGTTTCCATTTGTGACGGGAACAGTTAGGCCAACACAAGAAAACAAATCAACACATCAGCACCAATATGCAGTATTGGGCGAGACTGCCTGTAAGCATCCCACAATAAAAACTGCAAAATTGAGGCGGGTAAATCAGCTTGCTATTACTATCATCACTCAACTTCACGAGGTGTTCAATTGCCTTGATTACAAGTACAATCAATTTGATCCAGTCTTATTGGTTAATCATGCCCCTTTCAGACCGCTTGGGCAAGCCTTATCTGCTTCCCAAATGGCACCATATTCCGTATGTAGCGCACTACTTAAAAGTAGAACGATAGGGCTCTAGTCAAAAGTAGTGCACTATATAGGAAATAGGGTGCCATTTGGGATTAAGCCATAGTGCTGCATACGACAGTACTGTAGAACATTGACTTAAAACCTAACCCTTGTTGGAATGAAAGGGTAGCCTATATTTCCTATAAATTATTACCTCCCAGCACAGGAAATGTAAAGACACAATGCATACTGTAGTTCAGTGGCACTCTGCTCAGTGTGAGAGTGCTGGCTCCCATCCTGTTCCTTGTGTCTTTACACCCTTAGTAGCCTCAGGGTTGGGATTTAAATGCAGTCAGACACTACTGTATGTAACACCACACCCAAGGGACTCAGGGATTGGCGCGCCAACAGGGTCAATGGGAGTGCACGGGTGCGTAATCTTACAGTTGGTCTATATGGCTGTGAATGTTTTATGTCCTTTTTGTGTCTTTTTAGAAATGTAACAAATTCTCACAGAATTGTGAAGAGCAAGGTCTTTAGTACTTTCACTAGTGAATGGTTTAGAGATAGATATTGTAGGAAATATCGCTGGCTTCAACCATATGTGAACTATACAGTAAAATGTCAAATATACAGTATATATACTATATGTATACACACAGTACCAGTCAAAAGTTTGTTCACACCTACTCATTCAAGGGATTTTCTTTATTTTTACTATTTTCTACATTGTAGAATAATAGTGAAGACATCAAAACTATGAAATAAAACATATGGAATCATGTAGTAATCAAAAAAGTGTTAAACAAATAAAAATATATTTTAGATTTTAGATTATTCGAAGTAGCCACCCTTTGCCTTGATTACAGCTTTGTACACTCATGGCATTCTCTCAACCAGCTTCATCTGGAATGCTTTTCAAACAGTCTTGAAGGAGTTTCCACATATGCTGAGCACTTGTTGGTTGCTTTTCCTTCGCTCTGCGGTCCAACTCATCCCAAACCATCTCAATTGGGTTGAGCTCGGGTGATTGTGGAGGCCAGGTCATCAAATGCAGCAATCCATCACTCTCCTTCTTGGTCAAATAGCCCTTACACAGCCTGGAGGTCTGTTGAATCATTGTCCTGTTGAAAAGCAAATGATAGTCCCACTAAGCGCCAACCAGATGAGATGGAGTATTGCTGCAGAATGCTGTGGAAGCCATGCTGGTTAAGTGTGCCTTGAATTCTAAATAAATCACTGACAATGTCACCAGCAAAGCACCCCCCACACCATCACACCTCCTCCTCCATGCTTCATGGTGGGAACCACACATGCAGAGATCATCCGTTCACCTACTCTGCATCTCACAAAAACACTGCAGTTGGAACCAAAAATCTCAAATGTGGACTCTTCAGACCAAATGACAGATTTCCACCGGTCTAATGTCCATTGCTTGTGTTTCTTGGCCCAAGCAAGTCTCTTCTTCTTATTGGTGTCCTTTAGTAGTAGTTTCTTTGCAGCAATTAGACCATGAAGGCCTGATTCACGCAGTTGAACAGTTGATGTTGAGATGTGTCTGTTACTTATTTGGGCAGCAATTTCTGACTGAGACTGGTAACTCTAATGAACGTATCCTCTGCAGCAGTGGTAACTCTGGGTCTTCCTTTCCTTTGGTGGTCCTCATGAAAGCCAGTTTCATCATAGCGGTTGATGGTTTTTGCGAATGCACTTTAAAAGTTCTTGAAATTTTACATATTAACTGACCTTTATGTCTTAAAGTAATGATGGACTGTCGTTTCTCTTTGCTTATTTGAGCTGTTCTTGCCATAATATGGACTTGGTCTTTTACCAAATAGGGCCATCTTCTGTATACCACCACTACAAGGCACACCTGTTAATTGAAATACATTCCAGGTGACTACCTCATGAAGCTGGTTGAGAGAATGCCAGAGTGTGCAAAGTTGTCATCAAGGCAAAGTGTGGCTATTTTGAAGAATCTCAAATATAATATTTGTTTAATACTTTTTTGGTTACTACATAATTCCATATGTGTTATTTCATAGTTTTTATGTCTTCACTATTATTATACAATGTAGAAAATAGTAAAAATAAAGAAAAAACCCTTGAATGAGTAGGTGTATCCAAACTTTTGACTGATACTGTATGTCAAAAGGCTTTCATCGAAAGAACAGGAAAATACAAAAAAAAGAACAGGGTTTCACACATAATTGTCTGAACCATAATTGGTTTATTTTATTAGACAAGGGGTGTGTCCCAAGCGACACCCTATTCCCTATACAGTGTACTACTCAAAAGTAGTGCACTATAGGGACTAGGGTACCATTCGGGATGCAATAAGAGCTTCCATCGCTGTGATATCAAATTTGATGAAAGCTCAACAAGATAATATTAATGCCACTATACGCTTTGTAGACTAGTGTGTTTGAGCTACATTAATTAGTTATTTTTAAGGCAGTTATTTGGGTTTTGATGGTGTCAATCAATTTTAGATCATCAAGACTGAATTTAAGTAGATTCATATCATGGTTCACTCGTTGAGTTTAGTATAATAAAACGGCAGAGGGATACATTTTATAATTTTGTTACTGTTTTTTGTATCTCTTAAAGAGATTGAAAATGGTGTAATAGGTATTATAGGAATTTGATTAAATTATTTGCTAAATTAAGTGAGAATAATGTTTCAATAAATTGAATTATTTTTCATTCTACATCTCCTAGTATTTTTAGCATCTTGGCATACATACCTAATACACCCCCACTGTAGCCTCTGCTGTATTGCATATGTATGCATTCATGTATGTTACGCAAATACATGCAGTATACAGGTCAAGATATCATCTACTGTAGGTGGAGGGAGTCATGTTGATAGCTCCACTTAAATGTCTGTTGTATTGAAGTCACAGTGGGAATAGTTACTTGCTCTTTTTTGGCCCATTCAAGTTCAGACTGTCATGGTTCCACCTGTCACCAGAGACCGTCCTTGAGACAATTATGACACTCAGGTGTGTTCTATCACTAATTATGATTTCCCTTTTAAGGGAGGTCTGTTTTCTGTTTCCTTTTGCAGACGCTTGATTCGTTTGCCATGTGCGTTTGTCTCCAGAGTGAGTTTTTGAGCCATAGTGTTTGTTGTTTTCCCAGTGTTACTGTGATCCTTCTGGTACCGTTTCTCAGTAAAGTATTTACGTTTATCCAAACCACTGATTCCTTGTCTGGTCTCAGCTCCTGGGTCCCAACCTCATCACGTCACACAGACATCTCCATAAAACCAGATCAAAACTGGACACAACCCTGGACAGAACCATAACAAACACTTTCCAGCAAATAAGTAAAGGTTACATTATCTAATTTACTATGCTGTTGAAGTCGAGACATGGATGAAAGTTTGTAGGCCTAAGTCACTGTAAGTTACCGTCATTTCTTCATGTTTTCGGTCTGTCAGATGCCTCGATAAGACCATAATAAAACTCCAGAGGCTTTGATCACAAACCCAACAAATATGTTCTGGCAAACCCAGAGAGCCGAAACAACCAGTGAAGTAAAAGCAGTACAGACATGGCTAGAGTGAAGACATGATATAAAATCAGCAAAAAAAGAAGCGTCCTCTCACTGTCAACTGCATTGATTTTCAGCAAACCTAACATGTGTAAATATTTGTATGAACATAAGATTCAACAACTGAGAAATAAACTTAACAAGTTCCACAGACATTTCACTTACAGAAATGGAATAATGTGTCTCTGAACAAAGGGAGGGGTTAAAATCAAAGTAACAGTCAGTATCTGGTGTGGCCACCAGCTGCATTAAGTACTGCAGTGCATCTCCTCCTCATGGACTGCACCAGATTTGCCAGTTCTTGCAGTGAGATGTTAACCCACTCTTCCACCAAGGCACCTGCAAGTTCCCGGACATTTCTGGGGGGAATGGTCCTAGCCCTCACCCTCCGATTCAACAGGTCCCAGACGTGCTCAATGGGATTGAGATCTGGGCTCTTCGCTGGCCATGGCAGAACACTGACATTCCTGTCTTGCAGGATATCACACACAGAACGAGCAGTATGACTGGTGGCATTGTCATGCTGGAGGGTCATGTCAGGATAAGCCTGCAGGAAAGGTACCACATGAGGGAGGAGGATGTCTTCCCTGTAACGCACAGCGTTGAGATTGCCTGCAATGACAACAAGCTCAGTCCGATGATGCTGTGACACACTGCCGCAGACCATGACGGATCCTCCACCACCAAATCGATCGCGCTCCAGAGTACAGGCCTCGTTGTAACGCTCATTCCTTCGACGATAAACGCGAATCCGACCATCACCCCTGGTGAGACAAAACCGTGACACATCAGTGAAGAGCAGCACTTTTTGCCAGTCTTGTCTGGTCCAGTCTTGTCTGGTTCGCGTTTATCGTGGGTTTGTGCCCATAGGCGACATTGTTGCCGGTGATGTCTGGTGAGGATCTGCCTTACAACAGGCCTGCAAGCCCTCAGTCCAGCCTCTCTCAGCCTATTGCGGACAGTCTGAGCACTGATGGAAGGATTGTGCGTTGCTGGTGTAACTCGGGCAGTTGTTGTTGCCATCCTGTACCTGTCCCGCAGGTGTGATGTTCTGATGTTCCGATCCTGTGCAGGTGTTGTTACACGTGGTCTGCCACTGCGAGGACGATCAGCTGTCCGTCCTGTCTCCCTGTAGCGCTGTCTTAGGCGTCTCACAGTACGGACATTGCAATTTATTGCCCTGGCCACATCTGCAGCATGCCAAGGCACGTTCACGCAGATGAGCAGGGACCCTGGGCATCTTTCTTTTGGTGTTTTTCAGAGTCTGTAGAAAGGCCTCTTTAGTGTCCTAAGTTTTTATAACTGTGATCTTAATTGCCTACCATCTGTAGGCTGTTAGTGTCTTAATGATCGTTCTACAGGTGCATGTTCATTAATTGTTTATGGTTCATTGAACAAGCATGGGAAACAGTGTTTAACTTTTTAGGGTATAGGGGGCAGTATTTTCGATTTCGTATGAAAAGCGTGCCCAGAGTAAACTGCCTACTACTCGGGCCCAGAGTCAAATATTTGCATATTATTAGTAGATTTGGATAGAAAACATTCTGCCGTTTCTAAAACTGTTTGAATGATGTCTGTGAGTATAACAGAACTCATATGGCAGGCAAAAACCTGAGAAAAAATCCAACCAGGAAGTGTGGAAATCTGAGAATTGTAGTTCTTTTTTTGAATCCCTATCAAAACTACAGTGTCTCTGGGGTCACGTTGCACTTCCTAAGGCTTCCATTGGCTGTCAACAGCCTTCAGAAAGTTTTTCCATCATTCTCCTGTTACTGGGCAGAGAATAGTAGCTCAGTCAATGAGTGGACTGCCTATGAGTGATCCCGCGAGTGCGCCCCTCCTTCTTTTTCTTCTGTAATGAATACGCTATTGTCCGGTTGGAATATTATCGACGTTTTATGTTAAAAATACCCTAAAGATTGATTGTAAACAACGTTTGACATGTTTCTACGACCGGTAATGGAACATTTTGACTTTTCGTCTCTGGTACTGTGCTCGCGCGTTATGCCTTTGGATAGTGATCTGAACGCACAAACAAAACGGAGGTATTTGGACATAAATATGGAGTATTTTGAACAAAACGAACATTTCTTGTGGAAGTAGGAGTTCTCGGAGTGCATTCTGACGAAGATCAGCAAAGGTAAGAGCATATTTATAATACTAATTCAGAGTTTTGTTGATGCCAGAACTTGGCGGGTAGCTGTATAGCTTGTTTCGATGGCTGAGCTATGTACTCAGAATATTGAACAATGTGCTTTCTCCGTAAAGTTATTTTGAAATCTGACAAAGCGGTTGCGTCAAGGAGTAGTGTATCTATAATTTTTTCAATAACTGTTGTAAATTTTATCAACGTTTATGATGAGTATTTTTGTAAATTGATGTGCACATTCACTGGGAGGTTTGGTGGGAATACATTTTCTGAACATCACGCGCCAATGTAAAATGCTGTTTTTGCATATAAATATGAACTTTATCGAGCAAAACATACATGTATTGTATAACATGAAGTCCTATGAGTGCCATCTGATGAAGATCATCAAAGGTTAGTGAATATTTTCGCTGTACTTTTGGTTTTTATGATGCATGTCCTTGCTTGGAAAATGGCTGTGTGGATTTTCTTGTGAAGTTTATGTCCTAACATAATCTAATTTAATGCTTTCGCCGTAAAGCCTTTTTGAAATCGGACAATGTGGTTAGATTAACGAGAGTCTTATCTTTAAAATGGTGTAAAATAGTTGATTGTTTGAGAAAATGAAATTATGAGATTTTTGCTGTTTTGTATATCGCGCCATGCTATTTCACTGGCTGTTGAATAGTGTGGGACGGTCACGTCCCACCTAGCCCAGAGAAGTTAAACCCTTTACAATGAAGATCTGTGAAGTTATTTGGATTTTTATGAAATATATTTGAAAGACAGGGTCCTGAAAAAGGGACATTTCTTTTTTTGCTGAGTTTATACTGAACAAAAATATAAACACAATATGTAAAGTGTTGGTCCCATGTTTCATGAACTGAAATAAAAGATCCCAGAATTGTTCCATATGCAGAAATGTTCCATACAAGCAAAAGTCTTATTTCTCTCACATTTTGTGCACAAATTTGTTTAAATCCCTATTAGTGAGCATTTCTCCTTTGCTAAAATAATCCATATACCTGGCAGGTGTGGCATATCAAGAAGCTGATTAAACAGCATGATCATTAAACAGGTCCACCTTGTGCTGGGGAAAATACAAGGCCACTAAAATGTGCAGTTTTGTCACACATCACAATGCCACAGATGTCTCATGTTTTGAGGGAGCATGCAACTGGCATGCTAACTGTAGGAATGTCCATCAGAGCTATTGCCAGATAATTTTATGTTTATTTCTCTACTAAAAGCCATCTCCAACGTCGTTTTAGAAAATTTGGCAGTACGTCCAAACGGCCTCACAACCGCAGAACACGTGTATGGCGTCATGTGGGCAAATGGTTTACTAATGTCAAAGTTGTGAACAGGGTGCCCCATGGTGGCGGTGGGGTTATAGTATGGGCAGGCATAAGCTACGGACAGATCCTGAGGCCCATTGTCGTGTCACCATCACCTCATGTTTCAGCATAATAATGCACGGCTCAATGTCACAAGGATCTGTACACAATTCCTGGAAGCTGAAATTTTCCCAAGTTCTTCCATGGCCTGCATACTCACCAGACATGTCACCCATTGAGCATGTTTGGGATGCTCTGGATCGTCTTGTATGTCAGCGTGTTCCAGTTCCCGCCAATATCTAGAAACTTTGCACAGCCATTGAAGAGGAGTGGGACAACATTCTACAGGCCACACATATGTCGCGCTGCATGCTGACTGGTTTTCTGGTCCACGCCATTAACTTTTTTTATATATACAGTTGAAGTTTACATACACTTAGGTTGGAGAAGTTTACATACACTTAGGTTGGAGTCATTAAAACTCATTTTTCAACCACTCCACAAATTTCTTGTTAACAAACTATAGTTTTGACAAGTCGGTTAGGACATCTACTTTGTGCATTACACAAGTAATTTTTCCAAGAATTGTTTACAGACAGATTATTTCACTTATCACTGTATTACAAATCCAGTGGGTCAGATGTTTACATACACTAAGTTGACTGTGCCTTTAAACAGCTTGGAAAATTCCAGAAAATGATGTCATGGCTTTAGAAGTTTCTGATAGGCTAATTGACATAATTTGAGTCAATTGGAGGTGTACCTGTGGATGTATATCAAGGCCTACCTTCAAACTCAGTGCCTCTTTGATTTTCCCATGATGTCAAGCAAAATAAATCAGCCAAGACCCCAGAAAAAATTGTAGACCTCCACAAGTCTGGTTCATCCCTGGGAGCAATTTCCAAACGCCTGAATGTACCACATTCATCTGTACAAACAATAGTACGCAAGTATAAACACCATGGAACCACGCAGCCGTCATACCACTCAGGAAGGAGACGCGTTCTGTCTCCTAGAGATGAATGTACTTTGGTGCGAAAAGTGCAAATTAATCCCAGAACAACAGCAAAGGACCTTGTGAAGATGCTGGAGGAAACAGGTAAAAAAGGATCTATATCCACAGTAAAACGAGTCATATATCGACATAACCTGAAAGGCCACTCAGCAAGGAAGAAGCCACTGCTCCAAAACCGCCATAAAAAAGCCAGACTACAGTTTGCAACTGCACATGGGGACAAAGATCATAATTTTTGGAGAAATGTCCTCTGGTCTGATGAAACAAAAATTGAACTGTTTGGCCATAATGACCATCGTTATGTTTAGAGGAAAAGGGGGGAGGCTTGCAAGCCAAAGAACACCATCCCAACCTTGAAGTACGGGGGTGGCAGCATCATGTTGTGGGGTTGCATTTCTGCAGGAGGGACTGGTGCACTTCACAAAATAGATGGCATCATGAAGAGGAAAATGATGTGGATATATTGAAGCAACATCTCAAGACATCAGTCAGGAAGTTAAAGCTTGGTCGCAAATGGGTCTTCCAAATGGACAATGACCCCAAGCATACTTCCAAAGTTGTGGCAAAATGGCTTAAGGACAACAAAGTCAAGGTACTGGAGTGGCCATCACAAAGCCCTGACCTCAATCCTATAGAACATTTCTGGGCAGAACTGAAAAAGCGTGTGCAAGCAAGGAGGCCTACAAACCTGACTCAGTTACACCAGTTCTGTCAGGAGGAATGGGCCAAAATTCACCCAACTTATTGTGGGAAGCTTGTGGAAGGTTATCCAAAACACTTGACCCAAGTTAAACAAATTGAAAGGCAATGCTACCAAATACTAATTGAGTGTATGTAAACTTCTGACCCCCTGGGAATGTGATGAAAGAAATAAAAGCTGAAATAAATAATTCTCTCCACTACTATTCTGACATTTCACATTCTTAAAATAAAGAGGGGATCCTAACTGACCTAAGATTAAATGTCAAAAATTACTAGGATTAAATGTCAGGAATTGTGAAAAACTGAGTTTAAATGTATTTGGCTAAGGTGTATGTAAACTTATGACTTCAACTGTATCTGTGACCAACAGATGCATATCTGTATTCCCAGTCATATGGAATTCATAGATTAGGGTCCAGTGAATTTATTTCAAATGTTTGAAATTGGCGGCAGCGTAGCCTAGTGGTTAGAGTGTTGGACTAGTAACCGAATCTAGCAAAATCAAATCCCCAAGCTGACAAGGTACAAATCTGTCACTCTGCCCCTGAACAAGGCAGTTAACCCACTGTTCCTAGGCTGTCATTGAAAATAAGAATTTGTTCTTAACTGACTTGCCTAGTTAAATAAAGGTTAAATAAAACATTTCCTTATATGAATTACATGTCGCGTTTACATTTTTTGTATATTAAAAAAAACTAGGCTCCAAAAAAGGCAGCCTATTCCCTTTAGTGCACTACTTTTGGGATGCATACCCAGTCATCTTTTTTATATAGGAGTGTTACGACGCACCCAGTACAGTTTAGATTGGTACAGTAGCGATAACACGGAACCACTGAACCATTTACACTACTGCTGACACGAATAAGTGTTCACAGTCCTCATTGTAGGCCGTAATGTATGTTGAAGTGCCCAGTGAAAATATTGGAGAGGCACTCAGAGCCTCCGTCCCAAAAAGGTGCCCTATTCTAATAGGCTCTGGTCAAAAGTAGTGCACTACAGAGGGAACAGGGTGCCATTTGGAGAGAAGCAGCAGCTGGAGCATCAGCAGCTCCACTGGACTGTTACTATGTTTTATATTGTGTTTCCTTGAGCCTGCCATAAGCCGTGGATATGAATTGTTTTAACTGCGTGGCAGGCAGACCTCATGGGATTTCCCCCCACTCAGCAGTAATGAGCAGTGCAGGCAATATTTTGCTTATAGGCCCATAAACAACATACTTATTAAGATGAAAGTAGCCGGAGGCACCCGGGCTAATTCAGACACGGTGTTGGTGCACGGTGCACTGGGGGGTGATTTCATACAGGCAAGATCCAGGGACATGCAGCTCTGCTAGATGTTTCAGAAGCAGTCCATCAACTGGTATAACACTCAATGGAGCGAGCTTAGGGGAGTCTAGTTTTTTGGTGTGTATGTCAAGCCGTTGTACTCTAAAGCAGGCGGGAGGGAGACTTGGAGGGAGCTAGCCTATTAATAAATGATGCTATTGAGATCAAAGATGTCATAAATTGACTTGTGTATAAAGCTTCCCTGATGAGCTGAACTCTTACAGAGACCTCGGATGTACAAACGAGAAACTCAATTGGCATTAATAAGGGATCAAGAAAGCCTTTTGGAGAGTCAAATCTGTCAAATGAGTTCCCTTTTAACATTGAAATGTCAGACAGCAAGCTGCCTCTGCCTGCCTGTGGTGATACAGTAGGCTCAATTGTGTCAACTCCATAGTGGATGCTCAATGGGGAAGTTGCTTTGTGTTTGGTGGGTGGCGTTCAAAGAAAAGAGGATAACAAAGTCTGTTCAAAACTGAGTCCTCTCCTCTCCCAAAAATGTTCCTTTATTCTGGCGTTTACACACCACACACAAGTGCGCGCACACGCACACACAATTACACACAAGCTATTCCCTCTTACGCTGTGTTATCCATCCATTTATAAACACGTGACTGTAGTCTGTTTCCATGGAAACCCAAGGAGAATGCGTTAATGAAAGACTTCTGATTATGACATTCTAACAAAACATTCACCCTCACCTGTAGAATAGTTCACTCAAGAGTTGACTTAAGTGATAATGCCCGAGAAGCCGGTGTTTGGAGGATATAATATTATTGGCCCGGGTGTTGTTAGGCCCGAGACAAAAACCGTGCCAATATATCCTCCAAACACTGGTTTTGAGGGCATTATCACTCTTATACAACGCGTTACCAACATATTAAAATAATGATTATCATATTTTCATCAAAAAATATATTTTGATGAATTTATTCATACTATTTCACCCTTCCACAAGATATAGTCCCGATACAAATCTAGGGTTGCTACCCAAGCCGGCTGGTTGTTTGTTCTATCGGTTCGGTTGCCAGAGATGCTACCCAGTCATTAAGTATTTTTGTTTTAAATCTATGGACGTTCATTCGAAACGTTCCGTTGAAATGATGGCTGGCAATGTTCCTATCCCTTGCTTGCTAGCTAGCCAATTTTGACTAACACAGTTTTGTATTTTTCAATTGACATTTCTTTGTATATATCCATAAACATGATGCTGATGAATGATTTTGACTGGCTGAGAAAAGCTGCCAGCCTGTCTGTCTTGTCCTGACTCCCGACACGATCATTACCATAGGAAATTTGGAGATCGAATTTCAACACTGAAACAATGTTGCAAATGTCGGAGAGACAGACAGCAAGGTTATTACATATCTCCGCTGTTGAAAGCCAAATGCTAGTCTAAAGAAATGGGAGATAATGTCTATATGCTTTTTACAGTGTAGATCTAGTATATCAATTGCCAGGCTGAGCTGATGAGACAGTGGATTGCGTAGTCAGATGGAACAGAGTAAATAGGCATGTCAACGTCATAGTAGCCGGTGGTAACTTGTGGAATAGACACCGGCTGGAATGCGGTTTTAACCAATCAGCATCCAGGATTAGACCCACCCGTTGTATAAAACATATTATAAACTGGGTGGTTCGAGCCCTGAATGCTGATTGGCTGACAGCCACGGTATATCAGACAGTATACTATAGGTATGACAAAAAATATATATTGTTACTGCTCTAATTACGTTGGTAATCAGTTTATAATACCAGTAAGGCACCTCAGGGGTTTGTGGTATATGGCCAATATACCACGGCTAAGAGCTGTATCCAGGCATCCGCGTACCGACATTCTGTACATTACCTTGGATATAATGGACCACGAGGCGGAGCTGAGTAAATGTTTCCAAGACAATGTACAGAACAGAGGCGTTTATCTCAATTCTACCAAAGTTGCCAAAGAAAACAATACTAAAGCACACATTTACTAGTAGAAAAAAATAATTTTCGTTTATATTTTAATTTTAATTTTCATACTTTCTCATCTTTTAGTTGCTAGAGACGTGACCCAGTCGTTCTTTGAATTAGTTCGATATTTATGGATGCGACCCAGTCGTTCATTCTTTATGCATGTTTCATTGCCATGCTCATTGGCAACGTTCTTTTACCTTGCCAGCACACTAGCTAACGTTATGGCTACACAGTCACGACCTCTGCAGCCAGAATAACAGTTTATTGCATTGCATTTGTTTAAGCTGTTTATCCCGCTTATACCACAGTTGCCAAAGGAAACAATACTAAGCACACATTTACCGGTAGAAATAAAAAAATGTATATATATTTTAATTTATATAAACAAATTCATACTTTCTCATCTTTTGATTGCTAGAGACAAGACCCAGTCATTCAATTATATGCTGACTACACCGGCCACGCGCATGCATCCTCGTGCGCCATCGCACGCATGTTGATTTTGTCCATCGACACCAGACATGATCATGACATGCAGGTTTAAATATCAAAATGAACACTGAACCAACTATATTAATTTGGGGAGTGGTCAAAATACGTATGAAACATTCATGGACATTTAGCTAGCTAGCTTGCTGATGCTTGCTAATTGTTCCTGGGATATAAACATTGGGTTGTTATTTTACCTGAAATGTGCACGGTCCTTTTTTGCTGGATCTTTATAGATTATTGACCAATTTTGAGTCACACAAAATTGTGTATTCTCTCCTCTGACAATTAATCCACTGATAAAAGGGGAAACATAGTTAGTTCCTTGTAATCTCTCCTCATTTAGTCTTCTTCTTCTGTGGATTTTATATGGCAACGAACTTTAAGGTGCATTACCGCAACCAACGACTGGAGTGTGGACCTTGTTCATCTTTCAATCACCCACGTTGTCACGTCCTGACCATAGTAAGATGATATTTTCTATGGTAGAGTAGGTCAGGGGTGACAGGGGGTGTTTTGTGTTTTTCTATGTTTTCTATATCTATGTTTAGTTCTAGTTTTCTATTTTTATGTTGTTTTTTGGGGGGATGATCTCCAATTAGAGGCAGCTGGTCCTCGTTGTCTCTAATTGGAGATCATACTTTTTTTCACCTGTGTTTTGGGCAGTTGTTTTCTGTCTAGTCTTCAGTAGCTGACAGAACTGTGAGCTGATCGTTTTCGCTTTTGTTATTTTCTTTAGTGTTCTGTGTTATTAAAATAAAAAGTCATTATGAGCACTCAACATGCTGCGCTTTGGTCCCCTCGCTACGACAGTCGTTACAGAACTGCCCACCACAACTGGATCAAGCAGCGTGCTCGGGAGGAGATGGATACCTGGTCTCTGGAGGAGAGGCTAGAGAGGATAAACTAGACTTGGGGCCAAGTATTGGACAGATATAGAAGCCTGCCGGGGAGGCATGAGAGGCTACAGAAACCCAAAGAAAATTCTGGGGGGGGGGCACATGGAGCAGTCGGCGGAGCCGAGGAGTAAACCAGAGACAATCCCGGAGAAGAGAGAAAATTTGGAGAAGGGAGAAATGGGAGAGTTGTTGAGTTGGTGGAGGACACACGAGTTTTTCCCAAAGGAACGTATCGTCAGTTTGGTGCCACCTGAGTCAGCTCCACGTACTCGTCCTGAGAAGTGTGTGGAAGTTCCGGAACAAGTGATACCGGCTATACACACCAGGTCTCCTGTATGTCTCAACAGCCCGGTACGTCCTGTGCCTGCTCCTCGCATTCGCCCTGAAATGCGTGTCACCAGTCTGGTGCCACCTGTCCCGGCTCCACGCACTAGGCCTCCAGCGACACTCCCAAGTCCGGAGCCTCCAGCGACGCTCCCCAGTCCGGAGCCTCCAGCGACGCTCCCCAGTCCGGAGATGTTATTTTCTATGGTAGAGTAGGTCAGGGCGTGACAGGGGGTGTTTTGTGTTTTTCTATGTTTTCTATGTTTAGTTCTAGTTTTCTATTTCTATGTTGTTGTTTTTGGGGATGATCTCCAATTAGAGGCAGCTGGTCCTCGTTGTCTCTAATTGGAGATCATACTTTTAAGTAGGGTTTTTTTCCACCTGTGTTGTGGGCAGTTGTTTTCTGTATAGTCTTCAGTACCTGACAGAACTGTGAGCTGATCGTTTTCGCTTTTGTTATTTTCTTTAGTGTTCTGTGTTAAAATAAAAAGTCATTATGAGCACTCAACACGCTGTGCTTTGGTCCCCTCGCTACAACAGTCGTTACATATGTGGGTATATGCTCCTAAAAACCATTGAGGAGATGAGAGAGGAGGGACTTGCAGCGCGTTCTATTTTAGCGCCTGGCTACACAGACGCTCGTTGACACACGCGAGCAGTTTGGATGAAATTATTGAATAACATGTATGTGTACATTTATTTTGCAACGCTCGCGCATGCAACGTGGGAGGTGTGGTCAGCATGTTAGTTTAATATTTATGGATGCGACCCAGTCGTTTGTTCTTTATGTTCCATAGCAACGTTCTTATCTCTTGCTTGCTAACTAGCTAGCTAGCTATGGCTAACACAGTCATGGCCTCTGCAGACAGAATAACAGCACAGTAGCTGTTTTCTATTGACATTCATTTGGATACATCCATACCAATGAGCTCATAATGCCCTATTCGCCTAGCATTGCTAGAAAAGTGTGGCTTCTTGTCAGAACACTCAACACTGTTAATTTCTAGGAGATCACATTGCATATCAAACAATTGGCTAGAAGCTAGCTAAATAGTTTGTTGCTAGCAAACCTGCCAATATGACAATCGAATTAAAAAAATACCAGTTGCTGAAAACCGCTGGTCAAACTAGAAACGTGGGAGGATTTGACAGCATAGCACCACTTGCATCATGACTGCAGCCAACAGTAGGGACCAAAATAATCATGTTCACCACTCACCATGAGCTCATCAGATGCTCCCCCAAAAATGATCTGCAAAAACAAATAAATGCTAGCTAGCTAACTGCGTTTTTCCTCGTTGGACCTGCGTTAACATTGTATCCAATTTCAGTGTATGTGGTTGTTGGTTTAGCGTTCTGTAACTTTGATGATTGCAAGGTGTCCCGATATATTTTTCAACTGTCCCTTTATCTGGTTTTAATGTCCAGTCTAGAATGCCCTTGTAGCCAATCAGAAACTAGTATTCACTAACGCTGTTGTATAAACATATTTAATATTGTGTAAATCTTTCATGGTAAGCAGAAAAAAGCAGCCTAATGGTCTCTAAATGGATAGTCTATTCTCATGTTTATGAAACATGGAAATTCATATGTCAACAAGTTGAAAGGTCACTGAAACCTTATGTTGTTGTTGACATACATACAGTATGCACCCTTACATTTGCCTTTATGAATGTGCATTAGGCGAAATGTAGTCTTATCTAATCTTCCATAAAAGAATCATATAACATCAAAACCATTTCTAGCTCATTAGATATCAGATACACAAGGAGAACTATGAAAGGTTGGCATCTAACAAAGGGACGCTTCTTTTAGCCTTTTCCCCACTGAACTCTGAGCTCCATAATTTCTGCCTTTCCAGGTGAGTGAGCCCCGAGGGAGATAAGACTGTAACCGTCCACTAGATGAACCCAGAGCAGATCTAAATACCAGGGCTGTGTCCCAAATGGAACCCTATTCCCTATATAGCCCAGGTCAAAAGTAGCGCACTATGTAGAGAATTGGGTGCCATTTGGGACTCACACAGAGAAACTACTGATGCACAATGATAACGAGCCAAGGACTCTGGAAGGGAGGCGCACATCAAATGCATCGTGTGTCTCAGAACATCCTACCTGGCAGCCAGTCAGACAGCCTCCTATCCTCTAGTCTACTACCTCTGTCGCACACTCACAAGTCACCGAAAGGTAGAGAGCGTCATTTTTTTGTTCCAAATTACTTCAGTTAGTTGTCAGATGACACTGCAAAAACAATGATGAATGGTCCAAAATATAGTATTGGGGATAGTGATTTGAAGTCACACTAACATTTCTATGGTGTAACTGTAGCACCGTAGCCCAAACCCATCTCATACATCAATGCAAGGCCAACCCCCTGAGGTCACAGTGAATTAATTTTAATATAAACACCCAGTTACATTCCACAATAGACACAAATCAGCATCTAGGTCGTGTCCCAAATGGCTCCCTATTCCCTACATATGGCACTACTTTTGTAGAGCACTATATAGGGAATAGGGTGCCATTTGGGATTTAACCATAGCTACAGTGCTGTGTTGCGTATATCCAAGGTAATAAACAATATCCAGTTAAATATGCGTGTCCCACATTACATGGTCGTCAGGTCAAGGTCAACATCTGCAATTTACCTGACGTTTGTAAATACAGCAGCAGTTTTATGAATGGACACAAATAGCCCACCAGACCCATGAAAAGCAGGTGGCTCTCAAAGGTGTTGGTAAGGTCTCACCATGCTGCGTCCCAAATGGTACCCTACTGTATTCCCTATATAGTGCACTACTTTTAGGAACACCTTCATGTATTGAGTTGCACCCCCCTTCTGCCCTCAGAACGACCTCAATTTGTCGGGGCATGGACTCGTTCCACAGGGATGCTGGCCCATGTTGACTCCAATGCATCACACAGTTGTGTCAAGTTGGCTGGATGTCCTTTGGGTAATGGACCCTTATTGATACACACGGAAAACTGTTGAGCGTGAAAAACCCAGCAGTGTTTCAGTTCTTGACACAAACCAGTGCGCCTGGCACCTACTACCATAGTCCGTTCAAAGACAGTTAAATGTTTTTTCTTTCCCATTCACCCTCTCAATGGTACACATACACAATCCATGTTTCAATTGTCTCAAGGATTAAAAATACCTTCTTTAACCTGTCTCCTCCCCTTCATCTACACTGATTGAAGTGGATTTCAAATGTGACATCAATAAGGGATCATTGCTTTCACCTGGATTCAACTGGTCAGTCTATGTCATGGAAAGAGCAGGTGTTCTTAATGTTTTTGGGAAGCAGCCATTTGGGAAGCAGCCCATGACTCTGGTGAACAGGTCTGTGCATCTGAAATGAGCTGTGGAGAAAACACAGCCAGACATGGGCATAAAGCAAGGGTCGTAAATAGCATGGTCATTAATCTCTGTATGAGAGTAGAGTTGAGGGATTCAGGTACTACCAGGTCTGTGCCCAACATGGGTATAAGGCAAGGGTCCAAAACTGTAACAAGGGTTGTGTGGCCATTATTCTGTGTACGTGTGTATGTTGAGAGGAGAGGGTCTGTGTCCCAAATGGCTCCCTATAGTGGACTACTTTTGAGTAGAGCCCTGCGAGGTTCAGGCTGCAGCTTTACCTGTTGACCAGTAACCTAATCTGTAGGGTTTCCCAAACTCACTCCTGGAGCCCCCCATGGGTGTACGTTTTGGTTTTTGCCCTAGCACTACACAGCCAATTAAAATAATCAAAGCTTGATGATTAGTTGATTATTTGAATCAGCTGTGTAGTACTATTGCAAAAACCAAATGTGCACCCAGGGGTGGCTCCAGGACCCAGTTTGGAAACCCAAACAAGTGCAGTGACACTTGTGCCCATGTGATGTTCTCTGGCACGTCGACTCAATTTGTGCTTCATAGAAAAGAACATCTCTCCCCTCTTCTCCCATTAAATGTAATTAAAAAACCTTGCCTTTAAGTCATGGTGAATAGTGTTGGTCCCTTTTATGACGTTGGCTTTCTATCTCTGTGTAGGTACCCCTGTGAGGGAGTCTTATTGAGTGTGCTGATCTCTATGTGGCATGTAGTCTTTCTGTTGTCTTTCATTTTCCATTTTTATGTTTCTTCTGGCAGCGATAGGCTACATTATTGAATGGCTTTTTTGTAGTAGATATTTTCTGCTCACTCATGCAATCTTAAAGTCACAGGGGACACACAGACAGTCTTTAATTAAACATTTCGACAAGACAAATATAATTCCATGCCTTGTTTGGCAGGTGCACCTTTGATTAAATAAATTTACCTTGAGAGTGAGATAAACTTACAGAGTAAAGCAAGGGAATGAATACCTATCTCATTTGTTTATAGCCCCATTTTCTAGTCCCTTTCCTTAAAAATCTCTTGCTGCTTTGTCAACAGGTCTTCTGGAGCTGTGATGGCTTTACACGGCTCCAGGCAACGGAGCCCCTGAGGAGAACAAGGAGCCAATCAAGGAGTGTCACTGAGTTAACAGCGCCTGTCTCTTGGGCAGCGGAGAACAAAGAACAAGACCCAGGGGATCCAAACTCTGGGGTTCGACTTTGGAAGCTTTCATTTTTTACAAAGTGGTATGAGGAATTATTGCATATGACAGTGATAACGAGTGTCTGCATATTGGGATTATATTGCTCTGTGAAGTTCTTTGCATTCGCCATTAAATATGCATGAATGTTTGAGAGATAAAAATGAATTTGGGGATTTTTCGACAACAATGTCAAAGTATATAATGATATTCCTGTCTATAATAACTCTAATGAATAATTTAAATTTATGACAACATTGCATTAAAGAAAGCTTTTTAGAAACTGCCAAACAAGGTTTGCCTTTCATGACCGTGGCTTGTTAAATTGATATCGCTGTCAACTATTCGTTAAAAACATCCTATGTGTTAGAAACACACTTCAAATGTGACGCAAAAAAAACCTGGCATTCAGGGTTACAATGTCAGATAACATCACATTAACTATTCTGTGTGATTGTTATTTCAAAAACAAATGTTGGCAACAAGTTGTATATGAGAACTTGTTCTCAACTGGCCTACCTGGTTAAATAAAGGTGTAATAACATTTATAAAGTGTAGAGTAAAGGCTTACTGTTAGGAAGTCTACACTACTGTACATGTGCTCATAATCGCACAATAGAGAAAGTTTACACCAGAGCCACAGCATACACCCCAAATGACACCCCATTCCCTTTATAGTGCACTACTTTCAAAAGTAGTGCACCACATAGGGAGTAGGTTGACTGTCACTTCTAGGACGATTTCTACCAACTTAATCCAAAAATATCTCCAAGTTTCACCATCATTGTAAAGCCCTAGTTATTTTGTTGCTTTGACAAAGTCATTTCTGAAGATTATTATTTATTTAATGTGATTTAGTGATTCATTTATGTCTGTCCCTCATTTTAAGGTCAACCCTGTTATGTGAACTAAACTCCCATTTTAATATGTGAAACTATTCCTTTTAAATATATTTTTTTAATGAAACAATGAACAGTGTAAAAGCAGGTGAGCTGGTTCTACTCTTTCTGGTAATTTTCTGGTGTTTTGTGGTGGAAAACTGAGTCAACTCGTTACCCATAAATAGACAGGCTAGAGATGTTTTGTGAAGCTTGCATTCAATTTCCACTCCTGTTGAATACATTCAGTTGTGCAACTGACTAGGTATCCTCTTTCCATGTCCATGTTGCACACAAGCTTCCATTCCCCCGTAGAGAGGCTGATATGGCTGATTTAAGATGAAATCGTCAGCCCTGTTATGGTCAACCGTGTTACTTTATTAGGCACTTACTAATGTCATTTTTTAATTTAGCCTCTTGAGATGGGAAAACATGTTTTTGTTGAACGTGCTATTTATGGTAGGCTATTTGTTAGTCTATAATTAGATATGCAGCTTCTCTTCTGTCAAATTTCTAAATGACATCCATTTGTCCGTTTGTAAGGAGGTAGAAAGATGTGAAAACGACCAAAAATGTTTCTGATAAGATTTAAGTTCGGCTAGAACGCATATTTTATGTGGTTGAAATTCTATCCGCTTTTATAATGCTGATAAAGAGGGCAGCTTTACAGATGGCGTCTAACCGCGCATTCGCAATCTCTCAAGATGCTGAAAGAAATAAATCATTTTTCTCCACTCCTGTTCCCGAGTTAAAATGTAGCCTACATTTGGTGTATAATTTTACTGCAAGAAATGCTTAACTCTGCAGAGTTCATATTAAGGCTTTGTGGGGTTATACCTACAGTCAGTGTCTAGATTTCAGTTTCCATTTAGCCAATCTGAACAGTAGGCGACAGTTCCCTTGATGTGCCACAGGCCTATTTGAAGTCCCCGTCTTGTAACTGGCATGTTAACCGCGTCACAACCATCACACGTAACATAGCCACAACTGCTATCATCCTCTTTTACCACTTTACCAAACATTAGCCTACTTTCCTGGCCCTCTCTTCTCTTTATTTTCAACTCTCCATTTTGCAACATTTATTTTATTGCACTAAACTCAGACATTGTCATTTTGCCTCCTTGGATCAACATGAACTTTTCTCCCCGTTCCCAAAAGCATTTGGCATGTAGGCTATTTGGCGTGCGCCCACCTCGGGGACTGCGTGTTATGAGTCAACCCGCACATCACTACTATACACCTTAATATGGTTAGCGTTCCCAACTTCCCACACGTCTATATTTCCATTTTACAGCGCTTGTTTACCGAAAACAGACGGAAGACAGAGTGGACAACCTGTGCTAATTAGCCATCTGCGTCTCCGAACACCTGTGTGCCCACTACGGTCGATGTCTGCGCCCCCACGAAAATCGAATTAGCATGATAAAAAAAATCCCCATAAACATCTGTTAGTTGAAGCTAGAGATAACTGATATACTTTTTTGCATTGGATGCATCTCAATCCACCGCATGCCCCTATGTCGCACTTCAGCATCTGCAGTGAAAGGTCTTCTCACAAAACAGTCGGTAGCTGCTGAACGGTTTGGCCTACAAACTGTTATGAAAGATTAAAAATGTGACTCTTACAAATATGATGGTGTTCTCTGTTTTGCTCTCCGACCTCCACAAGTGTCTGGAGCAGTACAGCCGATCTGACTACTTCTGTCTGTAGTGTCCGAACAGTTTGGGCTACACACTAATACCCCTGTGTGCAAAGGTGAGAATAATAAACATGTAATTGTCAGTTATTTTGCTTTAGGCCGCCCACAGGCATCACAAGACTCGTCTGAAGGTCCCCTGGTACCCGTTTTTTAAAATGATGTAAGTATACAGTGCATTAGGAAAGTATTCAGACCCCTTGACTTTTCCCACATTTTGTTATGTTACAGCCTTATTCTAAAATGGATTAAATAGTCAATCTACACACAATACCCCATAATGCAATGGAAAAAAAGGTTTAGAAATTTTAGCAAATTTATTACAAATAAGACAGAAATATCATATTTACATAAGAATTGAGACCCTTTACTCAGTACTTTGTTGAAGCACCTTTGGCAGCGATTATAGCCTCGAGTCTTCTTGGGTATGACACAACAAGCTTGGCACACCTGTATTTGGGGAGTTTCTCCCAGTCTTTGCAGATCCTCTCAAGCTCTGTCAGGTTGGATGAGAAGCATCGCTGCACAGCTACTTTCAGGTCTCTCCAGAGATGTTCGATCGGGTTCAAGTCCAGGCTCTGGCTGGGCCACTCAAGGACATTCAGAGACTTGTCCCGAAGCCACTCCTGTGTTGTCTTGGCTGTGTGCTTAGGGTCGTTGGAAGGTGAACCTTCGCCCAGGTCTGAGGTCCGGAGTGCTCTGGAGCAGGTTTTCATCAAAGATCTCTCTGTACTTTGCTTTGTTCATCTATCCCTCGATCCTGACTAGTCTCCCAGTCCCTGTCGCTGAAAAACATCCCCACAGCATGATGCTGCCACCAACATGCTTCACCGATGGGATAGTGCCAGGTTTCCTCCAGACGTGACGCTTGGCATTCAGGCCAATGAGTTCAATCTTGGTTTCATCAGACCAGAGAATCTTGTTTCTTATGGTCTGAGAGTCTTTAGGTGCCTTTAGTAAAACTCCAAGCGGGCTGTCATATGCCTTTTACTGAGGAGTGGCTTCCGTCTGGCCACTCTACCCCAAAGGCCTGATTGGTGGAGTGCGGCGGAGATGGTTGTCCTTCTGGAAGGTTCTCCCATCTCCACAGAGGAACTCTGGAGCTCTGTCAGAGTAACCATCAGGTTGTTTGTCACCTCCCTGACCAATACCCTTCTACCCTAATTGCTCAGGTTGGCCGGGCGGCCAGCTCTAGAAACAGTCTTGGTGGTTCCAAACTTCTTCCATTTTAGAATGATGGTGGCCAATATGTTCTTGGGGACCTTCAATGCTGAAAAAATTTTTTGGTACCCTTCCCCAGGTTTGTGCCTTGACACAATCCTGTCTCGGAGCTCTACGGACAATTCCTTCGACCTCATGGCTTGGTCTTTGCTCTGACATGCACTGTCAACTGTGGGACCTTATATAGACAGGTGTAGGCCTTTCCAAATCATGTCCAATCAATTGAATTTACCACAGGTGTACTCCAATCAAGTTGGAGAAACATCTCAAGGATGATCAATAGAAACATGATGCAACTGAGCTCAATTTCGAGTCTCATAGCAAAGGGTCTGAATACTTATGTAAATAAGGTATTTCTGTTTTTTATTTTCAATACATTTGAAAACATTTCTAAAAAACTGTTTTCTCTTTGTCATTATGGGGTATTGTGTTAAACGGAAGATGGACGCAACAAACAAGTTGTCACTGAAAAATACAATCGGCTGCAACTGTGTTAAAACCTGTTAAAACAGAATACATATAGTAAGTGTGTATTTTGTATTCGGGCAATTATTTTGACGTGATATGAAAGTAGAGGGATTTATGTTTCTAGAACCATACCGCAAATGTTTTGCTTCCAGAGCCTATTCGCCTTTAAACAGAACTAGACATGTAAGGTCCTTGGACTATAAGGAGTAATATTAGGCTCCTTCAGTCCATTATTGGGCTAAAGCAGCCCATGCAAAGCAAACTGGATCTGAGTGGGAGCTTCTCACTCACTGAATTGATCTTTGGGGAACTGTTCAACCAGCAGAATGAGAATGTCCGTGGGGTCCAGTCTAAGGAGAATTGTCTACTAGAGTGAAGCACAGCTTAGTTAATAAAAGCAATGGGGGAAACTGGAGCGATACAGAAGCTAATGGTATCGAATTTGCAGAAATGAAAATTCGGCTCTGATTACTTATACATTTATTTTATTTTTTTTTCTCACAATTGAGGCTGCTGTGAATAGCCCACTTGAGATATCCATGACAGTTTTACATTTGAATGAAACAATTCCAACTGGGCCACAGAGGGATTTGAAAAAGCTAGATATTAAACTCTAGCAGTCTACCTGACTCAGAATATAGTGACTTTGCATGTTATCGACCTCTTGGCTCTCTCCAATTAATCTCAATCTCACAAGTGCTGTTCATTGTGCTCTTACAACATGGCAGATTTCTATATAGTGCCACAGCATGGTTTTTACTGTGTCTGAATAAAAGAGAGCAGGACCCGGGGCCATTCGTCAGAGAGGTCTATATGTGTTGAGTGGCTGGGGGAGGATATCTGTCCTGATAATTGTCCCACTGAGATCAACTCTAATATTTCACACCAAACACATCAGGAGAGAGAGAGAGATGTGTGTGCGTGAAAGTGAGTGCATACTTGGTCAACCTAAAATGTTTGATTCTGCTCATTTACATTGGCTACTTGATGGTACCTGAGGGCTGGGCATGGTACATCAAAACAGCAATAGCTCACAGGAGACAATATCAGAATCCTTATCAATACGCTATCCTGCACAGATGCCTGAATTAAGATCTTGGATCCTGTGTAGACAGCCTTGTCCTGCACAGCACTGGCCATAACAACAGTGTGTGCTAGAGAGCACATTGTTTAGCACACCACAAGCCTGTATTTGAATACGATGCACTACAAACACTGAATATGATGCACTGCTACCTACTGCATGATGCACTGTACTTCTACATTGTGTTCTAGGCTCTAGATCTAGGGTTCTATATCAATGGCCACTTTTTTAAAACTAGCTTCGCTTGTATTTGTCAAGATTCCAAGTATACAATCTGATGCACTTTTATTGTGGTATTTCAATGGAACAGATCATACAGTATACTGTAGAGCAGGGAGCATCAACTAGATTCAGCCGCAGGGAGATTTTGTTCTTGAGTGGATGGTGAGGGGACAGTACACAATTAAAAATAATTTGACTGTAAATTGAATGCAAGAAGCCCAAACATTTTTTTTACATTTTATTTTTACATTTTAGTCATTTAGCAGACGCTCTTATCCAGAGCAACTTACAGTAGTGAATGCATACATTTCATACATATCATACTTTTTTTTTTCTCTCTGTGCTGCAACTATAATATTTCACTAAAACATCATTTCAAACCTTGCTTACATTTGTATGCTATATGATCGCATATATCTCTCTGGAACATATTTCCTAAATGATAATCACTTGGAGCTGATTTGCTGGTGTTCTTACAGTCTTACGTCCAACAATAAAAAATATATCTAAAAAACGTTGGCCCTCTGCTCAAGGCAAGCGGCTTCATGCCTCCAGCTCAAGGTCTCCTCATGCTGACCTCCAGCTCAAGGTCTCCTCATGCTGACCTCCAGCTCAAGGTCTCCTCATGCTGACCTCCAGCTCAAGGTCTCCTCATGCTGACCTCCAGCTCAAGGTCTCCTCATGCTGACCTCCAGCTCAAGGTCTCCTCATGCTGACCTCCAGGTCAAGGTCTCCTCATGCTGACCTCCAGCTCAAGGTCTCCTCATGCTGACCTCCAGCTCAAGGTCTCCTCATGCTGACCTCCAGGTCAAGGTCTCCTCATGCTGACCTCCAGGTCAAGGTCTCCTCATGCTGTTCTCCAGGTCAAGGTCTCCTCATGCTGACCTCCAGCTCAAGGTCTCCTCATGCTGATATGGTGGAATAACTTCAGTTTGTTGTCATTGGAAATTGACATGATGACCCTGAGTGCATCAATCATATAAATTGCATTACATTACATTCAGACCCTTGTCAATATAGTTGGCCTGGTATTATATCAATACAAGCAATATTTGTAGTGTGTGGGCAAATAGCCTGGTTTGTGACAAGTAATTGAAGTTTAATCACACTTTAACATTAGGCTACAGATCTCTGCTAAAGTAACATGTTCTGCATTCTTCATCATACGGAAACTGCCCAAAATTACAACATTTTGACTCAAACGACCATAATTGGAAGACATGACCCTCTACCACCATCTTCTGGTAGGCCAAGCAAATTACAGCCAGACTATGAACTGGGAAGATATTTTTTATCTCTAGCGAGATACTTTCTCTGCTGGGAACATAACTGGAAAGTGTGCACAAATGTAATAATGAAAAATAAAAATGCAGTCTAAGTATTGACTATGGACATGTTATGTTTTGAATACTTTACATTTATATCTGTGCTCGCAGGAAGGTGTTTGTATCGCACAATGTTATCTTTTGTGCCCATTAAAACTATGATGTCTCGTCTTAATCACCTTTTGGTGCAACAAATTAAAATGGTTGAAAGAACAAGAGTCATCAAATTCACAAGTATTATCACAAACTCCTCAACTTAAAGGAACATGAATTCAAACACTCCCGCTTCTCAACAACGCCATCTTGGTCCACATGTTACCCTTCTTCCTCTTCTTTGATATCATGGCGGTCCAAACATTTGAAGTGCATGCCACCACCTACTGTGCTGGAATGTACGATCAATTATGATCTACCCAATTCTGTACTACCATAAACAAATATGTTCAAAACCAAACAAATCCCTACTAACTTCTACCACACCCTGCCCCTGCTCAAGCCCCCTACCGCATTAAACTTTATCTATATCATACTGAACCACTCCAACCATAGGATTGTTCAGCATGTCAACAATAATTTCAACAGTAACGTTGGTTACCCCCAATATCTATTTTACCGTCTCCACAATAACCTTCAACCTGGCATTTCTGCTTTCCACAACCCAAGTCGTATTGATAACCATGTAAGCTCAATCAGTCCGCACTGTAGTTCTACTAATCTGTGTTACAGCCTCTGCATACAATACAATATGACTGATTCTATACCGCTGCCCCCCCCCCCCCCCCCCCACACACACACAATTACAAAACTTAACCTTCACATTGCTCCCACATTCACCGTAATCATGTTCCCCTCCACACTTGGCATGTCTTTCCTTTACACTGAACAGCTACATGTCCCATTCTGTGGCATTTAAAACACTGATAGGACACATTTTCTGACATTGAAACTAAGGAATCCTATCTGTACTTTTCCAGGCAAAACCTACTCAAACCTCAGCAGCACTGATGAGCTTTCACTTCTTTGAGCCGCTTTCCTACTGATCAACCTTTTGACCGCAATCACTACCGCCCTTCACATTTTCTTTAATATCATCTTTCTACATAGATATTGGGACCCCAGTGATGACTCCCTCAACCTAGCATAAGCACCAGGGACATGGCTTTTAATCTTCTTCCCATTAAGTTATACCATTTGCATAATCTTCCCTTGCTGAGCATGGCTACCACAAAATATTAACAATCTACCATTTCCAATGAACCGGGCAAATTTGACTTCACCTCTTTCTTTTTCTACAGCAGTGGTTAGTCAGTTAGGGTGTAAATGAGGCCCTGTGGTCTCAAACACCATCACCACTTTCCACTCCGACACATTATTACTCTTGCTTCCTACCTTGGCCCTCTTTATGCTTTCTTTACTAGACGCTTTACTGCTTTCAGTATCATAATCTCTCTTCTTCCTACAGTACCATTCAGAAGTTTGGACACACCTACTAATTCAAGGGTTTTTCTTTATTTTTACTCTTTTCTACATTGTAGAATAATAGTGAAGACATCAAAACTATGAAATAACACATATGGAATCATGTAGTAACCAAACAAGTTAAAAAAATTCTAAATATATTTTAGATTCTTCAAAGTAGCTACTCTTTGCCTTGATGACCGCTTTGCATCATCTTGGCATTCTCTCAACCAGCTTCACCTGGAATGCTTTTCCAACAGTCTTGAAAAAGTTCCCACATTTGCTGAGCACTTCTTGGCTGCCTTTCCTTCATTCTGCGGTCTAACTCATCCCAAACCATCGCAATTGGGTTGAGGTCGGGTGATTGTGGAGACCAGGTCATCTGATGCAGTACTCCATCACTCTCCTTCTTGGTCAAATAGCCCTTACACAGCCTGTAGGTCATTGTACTGTTGAAAAACAAATGATAGTCCCACTAAGCACAAACCAGATGGGATGGCGTATTGCTGCAGAATCACCAATGGTGTCACCATCAAAGAACCCCCATACCATCACACCTCCTCCTCCATGCTTCACAGTGGGAACCACACATGCGGAGATCATACATTCACCTACTTTGCATCTCACAAATACACGGTGGTTGGAACCAAAAATCTCAAATTTGGACTCATCAGACCAAAGGACAGATTTCCACTGGTCTAATGTCCATTGCTTGTGTTTCTTGGCCCAAGCAAGTCTCTTCTTCCTATTTGTGTCCTTTAGTAGTGGTTTCATTGCAGCAATTCGACTATGAAGGCCTGATTCATGCAGTCTCTGAACAGTTGATGTTGAGATGTGTCTGTTACTTGAACTCTGTGAAGCATTTATTTGGGCAAAAGTTTCTGAGGCTGGTAACTCTAATGAACTTATTCTCTGCAGCAGAGGTAACTCTGGGTCTTCCTTTCCTGTGGCAGTCCTCATGAGAGCCAGTTTCATATCACTTGATGGTTTTTGCGACTGCATTTGAAGAAACTTTCAAAGTTCTTGATATTTTCCAGATTGACTGACCTTCATGTCTTAAAGTAATGATGGACTGTCATTTCTCTTTGCTTATTTGAGCTGTTCTTGCCATAATACAGACTTGGTCTTTTACCAAATAGGGCTATCTTCTGTATACCACCCCTACCTTGTCACAACACAACTGATTGGCTCAAACACATTAAGAAGGAAAGAAATTCCACAAATGAACTTTTAACAAGGCACACCTGTTAATTGAAATGCATTCCAGGTGACTCCCTCATTAAGCTGGTTGAGAGAATGCCAAGAGTGTGCAAAGCTGTCATCAAGGCAAAGGGTGGCTACTTTGAAGAATCTCAAATCTAAAATATATACTGCTCAAAAAAATAAAGGGAACACTTAAACAACACATCCTAGATCTGAATGAAATAAATAATCTTATTAAATACTTTTTTCTTTACATAGTTGAATGTGCTGACAACAAAATCACACAAAAATAATAAATGGAAATCCAATTTATCAACCCATGGAGGTCTGGATTTGGAGTCACACTCAAAATTAAAGTGGAAAACCACACTACAGGCTGATCCAACTTTGATGTAATGTCCTTAAATCAAGTCAAAATGAGGCTCAGTAGTGTGGACTAAAGCATCCGCCAACTCCTGGACAGTCTATGGTGCAACGTGGCGTTGGTGGATGGAGCGAGACATGATGTCCCAGATGTGCTCAATTGGATTCAGGTCTGGGGAACGGGCGGGCCAGTCCATAGCATCAATGCCTTCCTCTTGCAGGAACTGCTGACACACTCCAGCCACATGAGGTCTAGCATTGCCTTGCATTAGGAGGAACCCAGGGCCAACCGCACCAGCATATGGTCTCACAAGGGGTCTGAGGATCTCATCTCGGTGCCTAATGGCAGTCAGGCTACCTCTGGCGAGCACATGGAGGGCTGTGCGTCCCCCCAAAGAAATACCAACCCACACCATGACTGACCCACCGCCAAACCGGTCATGCTGGAGGATGTTGCAGGCAGCAGAACGTTCTCCACGGCGTCTCCAGACTCTGTCACGTCTGTCACGTGCTCAGTGTGAATCTGCTTTCATCTGTGAAGAGCACAGGGCGCCAGTGGCGAATTTGCCAATCTTGGTGTTCTCTGGCAAATGCCAAACGTCCTGCATGGTGTTGGGCTGTAAGCACAACCCCCACCTGTGGACGTCGGGCCCTCATACCACCCTCATGGAGTCTGTTTCTGACCGTTTGAGCAGACACATGCACATTTGTGGCCTGCTGGAGGTCATTTTGCAGGGCTCTGGCAGTGCTTCTCCTGCTCCTCCTTGCACAAAGGCAGAGGTAGCGGTCCTGCTGCTGGTTTGTTGCCCTCCTACGGCCTCCTCCACGTCTCCTGATCTACTGGCCTGTCTCCTGGTAGTGCCTCCATGCTCTGGACACTATGCTGACAGACACAGCAAACCTTCTTGCCACAGCTCGCATTGAGGTGCCATCCTGGATGAGCTGCACTACCTGAGCCACTTGTGTGGGTTGTAGACTCCGTCTCATGCTACCACTAGAGTGAAAGCACCGCCAGCATTCAAAAGTGACCAAAACATCAGCCAGGAAGCATAGGAACTGAGAAGTGGTCTGTGGTCCCCACCTGCAGAACCACTCCTTTATTGGGGGTGTCTTGCTAATTGCCTATAATTTCCACCTGTTGTCTATTCCATTTGCACAACAGCATGTGAAATTTATTGTCAATCAGTGTTGCTTCCTAAGTGGACAGTTTGATTTCACAGAAGTGTGATTGACTTGGAGTTACATTGTGTTGTTTAAGTGTTCCCTTTATTTTTTTGAGCAGTGTATTTTGATTTGTTTAACACTTTCTTGGTTACTACATGATTCCATATGTTATTTCATAGTTTCGATGTCTTCACTATTATTCTACAATGTAGAAAATAGTAAAAATAATGAAAACCCCTGGAATGAGTAGGTGTGTCCTAACTTTTTCCTGGTGCTGTATGTCTTTCCACTACAGACCATTCCGGTCCTTGACCCTCATCCTCCCGCTCCATATCATCAGAACTGACACCCATATTGTTCGCATTGAAGTACAGCTAATGCTTCTCAAACATGTTCTCCACTTCTTCCGCACTACTCGCCGCACGCTAGCTACGCCCCGAACCACGTGTTGCCAGGGTTCGTTGTACATTATTTTGGTGTTGCCCGTAAACTTCCGGACGTCATGGCGTTGTAACCGTCGTCATACCACGTTTACCCAATCATATCGGATGTTCTTACCTACTTAGCCAATAGAAAGTTAAGTTGTACAACACTGAAAGTCTAGTCCATCAACTCTAAATAGCAAGCCGCAATTTATGTAGATCTATAAACAACATGAACCCACCCATACTAATATCAATGAGTGACTTGGGTCAATACATGTATTAGTTTATCTGTCATTGCGCAGCTGACGCAACGTTGACATTGTCCACTTCAATTTCAGTGTGTCAACTAGCTACAACAGTATAGTCCGCATGAGAGGACATGGATGTGTAAATAACCAAAACGTGATTATTCTTTTTTAATAGTAGAGCTGTTCCGAGCGTAGTATTCTGATATGCATGTGTACGGATAAATACCCATTATTTTTATTGTCGCTAAATTAAGGAAATAATGTTTAGGCAGAGTAAAACAGTTCTCCAGAAACTTCGATCGCTAAGGTGAGTAATGTAACGTTAGCTAGCTAGCCAGTCAGCTAGCCAGTTAAATACTGTAACCTTATATTCAAACACCTTTCCTTCAGTGGTGTCAAGTATATCGATGCTTTCCTTACACGTAGGTAAACCTGTACAGCTGTATTCTTGCTCTGTGTTCTGCTGTCTAGAAAGACACCTAAACAAATGTATAACGTGATGCAACAGCTGATGCAAGCCAGCAATGGTCTCTCTCTTGGCAAATCCAGTTTCCAGGGGCATAATCCATCATGGAGGTTCAGGAGCACCCCAGCAACAGAGAGGGTATTGCAGTACCAGGCAGGACAGAAGATCCATGGCTTCACAGTCAAGGAGGTGAAATGACCAAGTCATCACATTACTCACAACAGTGTTTCTCAGTCATGGTCCTGTTATGCCCTAGCACTAAAACACCTGATTCCACTAATCAAACGCAAAAACAAAAGTGTGCATCCCTTTGGGACCCTAGGATTGGAAAACACCAATCCACAACAAAAAGATCACCCTGATTCTGATCATCTTCACATACAGTTTTAGTCAAGGGTTAGCGTAAGGTAAAGATAAAATGTGATCTTATCTTCCTGTATTTCTGCAGGTGGTTGCTGTTCCTGACCTGTTCCTTACAGCTGTCAAACTGACCCATGACAACACAGGCGCCCAGTATCTACACGCAGCTAGAGATGACAAAAACAATCTCTTTAGGTAATAATCCCACATTTGTGGGATTGTGCTTTATTTGGATTAGGTCAAATGTAATTTGGATTAGGTCAAATGTAACCTTGTCCCCGGGCTCAATTGCTACTGTGACAGAGAGAGAGCGGGCTGGTGGAAAAGATTAGATCAAATTAAATGTTTAGTTTAATAACAAAGTACTTATTTTAAGACAATGCTTTTTGTAATGACAGTGTTTCCTTCTCTTGTCCTAACACCTTTGCAGTGTTCAGCTCAGGACGACCCCGATGGACAACACAGGGGTCCCACACATCCTGGAACACACAGTGTTGTGTGGCTCAGAGAAGTACCCCTGCAGAGACCCCTTCTTCAAGATGCTCAACAGATCACTCTCCACCTTCATGAATGCATTCACAGGTGTGTGTGTGTGTGTGTGTGTGTGTGTGTGTGTGTGTGTGTGTGTGTGTGTGTGTGTGTGTGTGTGTGTGTGTGTGTGTGTGTGTGTGTGTGTGTGTGTGTGTGTGTGTGGTGTGTGTGTGTGTGTGTGTGAGAGAGAACAGTGTCTAAAAATCATTGTTTTTCATTCACAGCCAGTGATTTCACCATGTATCCATTCTCCACACAAAACGGGAAAGACTTCCAGAATCTCCTCTCCGTGTATCTGGATGCAGTGTTTTTCCCTTGTCTGGGGGAACTAGATTTTCGGTAAGTGTGATGTTTAAATAGATGCCTCTTTCATCATAATCAGTGACATCAGAAGTCTGCCATTCACACCCTTGTCCTCAATGGGTTTCATTAAAGGCAGGAGGGATGGAGACTGGAGAATGAAAACCCTTCAGATCCTACTTCCCCTTTGGTCTTCAAAGGAGTTGTCTTCAATGAAATGAAGGGTGCTTTTGTGAGTTATTTCTTTCCAAACAATTAGTAGATATTTCATTGTATTTGTGATTAATTTGTGAGAATTAGGCTATGTTAATTACAGAATCATTTGCTCAGGAGATGTGGATGGATGTCATATTGGAGTCTTGCATTTCTTCTCTGTATGTGATTTCAGTCAGACAATGAGCAAGTGTATGCCCAGTACCTCCAGAACAAGCTGTATCCTGACCACACATATGGTGTGGTGTCTGGAGGGGAACCTCTGGCCATCCCTGACCTCTCCTGGGAGCAACTCAAGCACTTCCACGCCACACACTACCACCCCAGCAACGCAAGGTACAGTCTAACATGCTGCCACACTAGCTACTGCTCCATACTAGCAACACACTGTAAAGTACATTGTGATACACCATGACCTGCACAGTACACTGTCACACATTACCAATTAGCAATGCACGGCACAACACACTGTCACACACCCCAATATGAAATACTCGGTACAGTCGCACTGTGTCTTGTCACACAACTCTGTTGGACCTTGGCAGTAACAGGGTTTTCCTTTTCTGCTCCTCAGGTTCTTCACCTACGGGGACATGCCCTTAGAGCAGCACCTGAAACAGATCCATGAGGAGGCTCTGTCCAAGTTTGAACGCACTGAGCCTGACACTGCTGTTCCTAACCAACCCCACTGGGACAGGCCTGTGAGTCTTCCCATTCAGTATCACTGTAGCTCAGTCAGTACCAGCTGTCAGATATTAGTTCATTCATCATCAGCTCCTAGATTTTCCAAATCTATTCTCTCAACTTGAGCAACTTTGGCAAGGTCTATGGCTTGGAAGTTTGAATACATTTCACTGTAATTGCTTATTTGAATGATCTTGATGATAAGGTGCTGTTTGATAATGTTTTGATGTCTGTTTTTTTTTATGTGTGAAGCCAAATATAAATTTCCACATTGTGTGGGCAATAAAGCTTTTCTAATTCTTGTAATTCTAATTGATTTGTCCACAGAGAGAGGACCATGTGACCTGCAGTCCTGATGCTATGGCGCCTGATGCATCCAAACAGAACACACTGTGTATGAGCTACCTGCTTGGAGAGTATGTAATGCTGATCTACTGCAACACTAACCGTTGTTTCTCTAAAATTGGTCAGTTTTAAAGTGACTGTAACCTCAATTGGTGCGTACCGTGATTTCCATATGCATTTTGGTCATTTAGCTTAAAATCAGTAAGTGATAATGTAGTGGTGTCATTCATGTGTCCTTCTCTCTGCAGTATCACAGATACGTTTGAGGGCTTCACCCTGAGCCTGCTGTCCTCTCTGATGATCTCTGGACCCAACGCTCCCTTCTACAAGGCCCTTATAGAACCCAAGATAGGAACAGACTTTTCTTCTGTCGTAGGGTAGGTTCAAGTGGGAGGCGTTTAGAACTTGTTACATGAGAACAACATTCATAGTATTCTGGGGAGCTATGTAAGAAATGTTGTTTAAAGTGTTTGCCTTTTAAGTGAAACAGTATATACTTAATTTACCGGTGTATATTTTTCAGATATGATGGGAGCACCAAAGAGGCATCGTTCAGTATTGGCTTACAAGGAATGGCCGAAGAAGATATAGAGAAAGTCAAGCAAATCATCATCCAAACCTTTGATGAGATCATTGCGTAAGTGCACTTGCTGCTAATGTTTGTTGTAACTTTTGTCATCACAATAATGCCATTTCATCTAACTGTACTTCCCTCCTAATGGTCCAGTAATGGGTTTGAGGAGGAGAGGATAGAGGCCCTGCTTCATAAGATTGAGATCCAGATGAAACATCAGTCTACCAGCTTCGGCCTGTCTCTGGCCTCGGTGAGTACAGTACAGGGCCACAGCATGACTAGTGCCTTCCCTGTGCTGTTTTAACCATGAACAAGTCCTTGACAAGTCCCTAAACACACACATGTTCACCCTAAACAGAGCTTAAATGTGCAGGGAATTAAGTTGTACAGTGAGCTCCTAAAGTATTTGGACAGTGACACATTATTTGTTGTGTTGGCTCTGTACTCCAGCACTTTGGATTTGAAATGATACAATGACTATGAGGTTAAAGTGCAGACTGTCACCTTTAATTTGAGGGTATTTTCATCAGTATCGAGTTAACCGTTTCGAAATTACAGGACTTTTTGTACATAGTCCCCCATTTTTTAGGGGACCAAAAGTATTAGGTCAAATGTACTTTTATTTAACCTTTTATGTAACTAGGCAAGTCAGTTAAGAACACATTTTTATTTACGATGATGGCCTAACCCGGACAACGCTGGGCCAATTGTGTGCCGCCCTATGGGTCTCCCAATTACGGCCGGTTGTGATACAGCCTGGAATCGAACCAGGGTCTGTAGTGACGCCTCCAGCACTGAGATGCAGTAAAAGTTAAGTATTTGGTCCCATATTCATAGCACGCAATGACTACATCAAGCTTGTGACTACAAATTTGTTTGGATGCATTTGCTGTTTCTTTTGGTTGTGTTTCAGATTATTTGGTGCCCAATGTGTCATTTTGGAGTCACTTTAATTGTTAATATGAATAGAATATGTTTCTAAACACTTCTACATTCATGTGGATGCTACCAATGTTATGGATAATCCTGAATGAATCGTGAATAATGATGAGTTGGAAAGTTAGATGCACAAAATGTATCATTTCAAATCCAAAGTGCTGGAGTACAGAGACAAAACAACCAAAAATGTATCACTGTCCCAATGCTTTTGGAGCTCACTGTATATAAAGACAGACTCAAGAATGTACACATAACCATAGTGATTGTCCTGGGAGCACTCCTGTATACAGTATGACCTCTGGTAAGCTTAGTATTCCGTTAGTCAGCACCTCTCTAACTATTTTGGTGTTTTGTGTGGGTCAACTCATGCTTACTTGTCTGCTGTACACGATGGACACGCACAAACACACACACCTGGGCAGCTCTTGTGTACAGTGTAACCATGTTTCACCCTGTGTTGTCGTCTCTCGGCTAACAGTACATAGCTTCCTGTTGGAACCATGATGGAGACCCGGTTCAGCTGCTGAAGATCAGCGACCGTGTGACCCAGTTCAGACAGGCCTTGAAGGACAACCCTCGCTTCCTCCAGGAGAAAGTCGTGCACTACTTCAAGGTGAGTAACCAGACAGGAGAAAATAAGTTGTTTTAAGTTTCAGTATAGACAGCATCTAAATCTGAATTACGTATGTAACAGGACATTCAACAAAACAAATCAATAAAGGAGATACAGCAGTCTCATCAAGAAAGTTGAGAAGTCATCGTGCAGGGGTCATAGACCATGGTGTTGTTGAAAGCAGAACATGACATCATCAGTGTAATAATGTAATTTACATTATTTAGTGTTGTGGTCATGTCATGAGGGTCATGTCATGTCATGAGGGTCATGTCATGTCATGAGGGTCATGTCATGTCATGAGGGTCATGTTTGTGCCTGTGCAGGATAATACTCACAGACTGACTCTGTCTATGAGTCCTGATGAGGCGTACCTGGAGAAACAGGTCAAAGCAGAGGAGGAGAAACTCCAGAAGAACATACAGGCTCTGTCTGAGAGTGACAAGAAAGACATCTATGAGAAAGGTCAGTTCTACGTCTATAAAGGAGAATCGAGAGACTCGTTGACTTCATTGTGAAAACATTTTTTATTTTGTGTTGTTTTCAATTCAGGTCTTGAGCTGCTGTCGATTCAGAGCAAGACCCAGGATGCTTCATGTCTCCCTGCCCTGAAAGTATCTGATATTGAGCCAACGATAGCAGTCACACGTGTGGAGACGGGCACTGCAGGTACAGTACTTACTGTATTAATGGATACACGCTGACGCTACACTCTAGTTACTCTGGGTTCTGAGATTACACTCTAGTCCACCCAGTCTGTCTGTTTTGATAGACTAAACCCCTCATTTAAAACAACATGCACGGTACTATGGATACGTTTTGATGTATAAACTCTGTAGCTCCCTGGAGAATCAGTCCTTGAAGTTCAACGTTAGGATACTCGGGTCATTTGTCTCATGGTTTTGCCTACCTTTGACATTTGTCCTGTTCTACTCTCTTCATCCCAATAGGAGGAGTGCCAGTACAGTACTGTGAGCAGCCCACCAATGGCATGGTCTACTTCAGAGCTATGTGTAGTCTCAACAGCCTCCCTGAGGACCTCAGACTATACGTGCCCCTCTTCTGCAGTGTCATCACCAAGTGAGTCCAGAACCAATATGATATGAAAGATCATTTGTGTATTGTCCAGAAGGCTTAGCTCGTGTGGTTTCATATACATGTGTTGAAGGTAGAGGTCGACCAATTATGATTTTTCAACGCCAATACCGATTATTGGTGTACCAAAAAAGCTGATACCGATTAATCGGCCGATATTTTTATTTATTTATATATGTATACTTATTTATTTATTTATTTATATATTTGTAATAATGACAATTACAACAATACTGAATGAACAATGAACCCTTTTATTTTAACTTAATATAACACATAAATACAATCTATTTAGTCTCAAATAAATAATAAAACATGTTCAATTTGGTTTAAATAATGCAAAAGCACAGTGTTGGAGAAAAAAGTAAAAGTGCAATATGTGCCATGTAAAAAAGCTAACGTTTAAGTTCCTTGCTCAGAACCTGAGAACATATGAAAGCTGGTGGTTCAATATTCCCAGTTCTTCAATATTCCCAGTTAAGAAGTTTTAGGTTGTAGTTATTATAGGAATTATGACGCGTCGACTATTTCTCTCTATACCATTTGTATTTCATATACCTTTGACTATTGGATGTTCTTATAGGCACTTTAGTATTGCCAGCCTAATCTCGGGAGTTGATAGGCTTGAAGTCATAAACAGCGCTATGTTTCAAGCATTGCTAAGAGCTGTTCGCAAATGCAGTAAAGAGCTGTTTGAATGAATGCTTACGAGCCTGCTGCTGCCTACCGCCGCTCAGTCAGACTGCTCTATCAAATATCAAATCATAGACTTAATTATAATAAACACACAGAAATACGAGCCTTTGGTCATTAATATGGTCAAATCTGGAAACTGTCATTTCGAATACAAAACGTTTATTCTTTCAGTGAAATACGAACTGTTCCGTATTTTATCTAACGGGTGGCATCCATAAGTCTAAATATTGCTGTTACATTGCACAACCTTCAATGTTATGTCATAATTATGTAAAATTCTGGCAAATTAATTCCGGTCTTTGTTAGGAAGAAACACAGTTCGCAACAAGCCAGGCTGCCCAAACTGTTGCATATACCCTGACTCTGCTTGCACTGAACGCAAGAGAAGTGACACAATTTCCCTAGTTAATATTGCCTGCTAACATGCATTTATTTTAACGAAATATGCAGGTTTAAAAAAATGCTTCTGTGTATTGATTTTAAGAAAGGCATTGATGTTTATGGTTAGGTACATTTGTGCAACGAATGTGCTTTTTTCGCGAATGTGCTTTTGTTAAATCATCCCCCGTTTGGCGAAGTAGGCTGTGATTCGATGATAAATTAACAGGCACCGCATTGATTATATGCAATGCAGGACAAGCTAGTTAACCTAGTAATATCAACAACCATGTGTAGTTAACTAGTGATTATGTGAAGATTGATTGTTTTTTTATAAGATAAGTTTAATGCTAGCTAGCAACTTACCTTGGCTCCTTGCAGCCACAAGGTCCTTTTGACGCTGCGCTCGTGTAACAGGTGGTCAGCCTGCCACGCAGTTTCCTCGTGGATTGCAATGTAATTGGCATCCAAAAAGGCTGATTACCTATTGTTATGAAAACAACTTGAAATCGGCCCTAATTAATCGGTCTAGTCCTCTAGTTGAAGATAATGGAGGTAGTTGCAATTGTGATACAGACTATTGAGTTTTTGTGTTGAGAATGTGTGTCAGTCTGGGTTACTGAGGTGATTGTGAGATGGCGTGCTGTGTTGGCTGTTCGGTCAGTAGGATTTGTGAAAAGGTCATGGGAGTTGGTGTTCTTTCTTGATGGGATGTAAGGTGTGTATGATAAGGAGTGTGTGTTGGTCCAGTGTGGCTGTAAAATGAGATAATTGAAATAATGATAATTGAGAAGGTGTGTTATTTCAGGATGGGCTGTGGAGGGCTGGACTACAGGCAGCAGGACCAGCAGATGGAGCTGAAGACAGGAGGCATGTCCATCTCCACATCGGTCAACCCTGACTACTCTAACATGGATATGTATGAACAGGTCAGTCCCCAGCCAGTCAGCAAGCAAGCCAGCCAGTCAGTCACCATAAAGCCTAGTTTATACCCTACACAAGTACGCAATGCAATTAGCTACTAGAAAGAGCATTCTCAATCACCTCTGGTTCACAGGGAGTCCTCCTTTCATCTTCCTGCCTGGAGAGGAATCTCCCTGATATGTTTCACCTGTGGAGTGACATATTCAACAGGTAGGCTCACATGTCCAGTAGAATAATACCATGGAACAGTATTACATGGTTATATGTTCTTATCAGATAATTATCAAACTGTAAATAATCCATCTACCACTAATAATCCACATGTCCATTGTTTTCTAATAAGTCATTTGATTGATATTATTTGAGCCCTTGTCCCGCTCTGCTCTGACCCTTGAACCTTGACCCACAGCCCGCACTTTGATGACGAGGAGCGTCTGCGTGTGCTGGTCATGATGTCGGCTCAGGAACTGGCCAATGGGATCTCTAATTCTGGTCACATGTATGCCATGACACGGGCAGCTCGCAACCTTACCCCAACAGGAGAACTACAGGAGACCTTCGGAGGGATGGAGCAGGTGAGAGGGGGGAGGACTGTGGTGAAGTCAGACCATGTAACCTGAGGGTCTACAAGCGAAGAAAAAGCTCTAATGACGAAGGACACTGGTATTGTACCCTCTGAATGAGAATATAATGCACTTCTGTACCCTCAAATGAATAATCTCAGGTATCTTGTGTATCTTCAATATCAGGTCAAGTTTATGAAGAGGGTTGCAGAGATGCCAGACCTCACCCAAGTTCTACGGACACTTCCTAGAATCAAGAGACACATTCTCAACCCACTGAACATGAGGTGGGTAAAGTCTTTACACGTGACAGTTACTTATCAAAGGTTAAGATTTTACTATGATTTCTCTCTGTTGACTTTACGTAAAGTGTTTTACAACTTCTTCGGACAGATGTGCGGTTAACGCAACACCGCAGAAGATGTCTAATGCCGCTGGACAGTTGGATAACTTAATGTGTAATGTTGCTTCCAATAAGAAGGATCGCAAACCAGTCCAGTCCAATATCACTGAGGTATGAATTTGTCACACTATCTTGGTACTGTACTGAGACTGCACTATAACCAATTGGAATGTGTACTGTGGGTTTGTCCCAAGTAGCACCCTATTCCCTACATAGTGCCCTATTTTCACGTCTGCTCTCGCTCTTCCCCCTCTGTTGCTTGAGGGCGCCAGGCTGCCCTGCATCACGCACTCCTATCATCCATCACACACACCTGCCTTCCCTCGTCACACGCATTCAGCGTTATTGGACTCACCTGGACTCACTCATCACCTGTTATTACCTCCCCTATATTTGTCAGTTCCCCAGCTCTGTTCCCCGCTTCTGCATTGATTGTTTTTGTTTGTGTTACCTGTTTGCTGACGCTGTTCCTGTCTCGTTCCATGTCCGTTATTTATTAAATGTTTTACTCCCCGTACCTGCTCCGTCTCTCCAGCATCATTCCATGTGACATTTTGACCAGAGCCCATAGGAATCTGGTCAAAAGAAGTGCGCTGTGTAGAGAATAGGGTCACATTTGGGATGAAGCCTGTATTTCACTGTGAGTTGACAGGATTTTTCATTCACTTTTCTTTTGATCCTAACAGAGACCTCTTGACCCACTGGCACCCCCTGGATCTGGCCCAAGTAGAAAACTTGTCGTTGTGCGTATCGCCTCCACTTTTAAACTAGGCCCCGGGGCCGTATGTACTGTATAGAGCATCTCAATAGGAATACTGATTTAGGATCAGTTTTGCCTTTTAGATCACAATCAATAAGATTACATCGTGGACAGGGGACTTGATCCTAGATGAGCACTCCTACTCTCAGACGCTTGATCCATACAGCCCCTGAACATTAGTTTGATCTTACTTTCATTGTTGTTAAGTAACACTTATCATTGGTCTCTGACCTCCATATTCTACCATTGAGCTAATGTGAGTGTATTTGATCATCCCCACACAGGAGCCCAACTTCAAGCCCTGCCAGATGAAGACATTTTTCCCAATGCCCTTCCCAATCAACTTTGTCAGCGAGTGTATCCGCACCGTGCCCTTCACCCATGAGGACTGTGCCAGGTGACAGTCTTAATACTGTGTTAAGCTATCGCCCTAGTAGTTCATGTTCCATGTCTTTCCAAACCCTCTCAGATCCATGTTTACATTTACTAGGGTTCCAAAATGCTGGTTACTTTAGAAAATGCACGAAACCCAGAATCCTTCAACCAGGGTTTCTGGAAAACTTAGCCATGCTCTGCCCCCTGTCTCCCTCAGCCTGAATATCCTGGCCCGGATGATGACGGCTAAGTACCTGCACGGAGAGATCAGAGAAAAGGGTGGGGCCTACGGTGGAGGGGCCAGGATGGGAGGAGGACTATTCACCTTCTATTCATACAGGTGTGTAGTGTATTAATGTACTGTAATAAGACAGGATTATATCGTACTCAAACAGGTTTTAACAGTTGTTAACCAGATTAAAACATGACAGAGTCACTGTCGAAAGAAATTCTCCAAAACTGGAACTTTTCAGGAAATGGAAAATAATACATGCAATCACGAAACATCGGAACTATTTTGAATGCTTTTTCTTGATCTTAGAGTCATGAAATTGTTAGTTTTTACTCCGTTTATTTAGTACCTAACGGACAACCAGGAAAAGCTAAAACCAAGTTTATTCACCCAATGGGTCAGAGAGCTGAACAGCCAAAGACATGTTCCCACACGTGCATGTATGTATACCCCACTTTAGGTGGAGTCTTCTCCTTTTCTCTAAACATTACATCTTCATTGCTAGGCAGGAAGTTAAGTGATGTGGGTAATAAACTGTTCCTTCTACCTTCATGTGACCCGACCTGACCTCTGCCCCCATTCCTCACTAATCCACAGCTATCCATCCTTATCAGTGACGACAACCATTTGATTGCCTTTCCCTTCCTCAGTAACATTCCAAGCCCCTGACTCATATCCAACCTTTATTGACCCACCATATACATTCCTCCGACAGATAACCATTCACTTCTGATGTAGCAAGTATTTCAAATTACAACCCAACAACTGAAACCAGACTGTGGCCCTTCTCCTTTCCATAGGATACTTGATGTCTAACAATAACATGTTCTGACAGAACGTAAACGTTTCATATTTCACGTTTAGAAGTCAGAACCTATCAAAATGTTCAGAGTACATTAAGGGGAGTTATTAATTAAAATGAATGTAAAATTTGAATGCATTAGATAACTTGTCATATTTAATTTGCATGCCCCTGTGTTTATTTCAGAGACCCCAACACGGTGCAGACTCTGTCAGCGTTTCGTAAGGGTGTGGACTGGGCCATATCAGGACAGTTTACCCAGCAGGACATCAATGAGGCCAAGCTGTCCGTGTTCTCAGCCGTGGACTCCCCCGTCGCCCCCTCCGATAAAGGTAGAGCACCATATTCCCTATTTAGTGCACTACTTTTGACCAGAGACCTATGAGTACCCCTATGGGCCCTGGTTTAAAGTAGTGCACTATGTAGGGAATAAGGTGCCATTTGGGACTCACTCAGAGCCTTCCATACTGAACTGAAACCCAACTGAATGACAAATACTACAGCTGACAAAAGATGGGCCCTTCCTTATCTCTCCTGGAGTCGCCTAAATCCCAGCTCTAAACCTCTTTACCTGACATTTAACATGCTGTTCGTTTATGTCCTGTTAACGTTTACTGTACATGAGGACAGCACTGGACACATTTACAGTGTCTACAAAGAAATACATTTCATTAGTGACTTCTAAATGACATGTTATAAATAGACCAAAACAAAGAGATGAAATAGACCGACTGTCAATCCATGTCTTGACACATCACACCACCGTGTTGCAGGTATGGGCCGTTTCCTGAGTGGAATCACAGATGAGCTGAAACAGGCCCACAGAGAGAGACTCTTTGCTGTCACAGACAAGAGCATTGTCGATGTGGCTGGCAGGTAATGTAGTTTTGGTTGAATATCATTTCAAGTGTTGAATTTGTAATACAGATATGAACCTGTTTTTTGAGTGCTCCAACTACAGTTTACCATGAATTAGTATTTTTTAAAGTTGTCCCTAGGTAAACCATATTATTGGACTGAATAAAATGTTATATGCAGAGAATGGCCATTTTAATATTTTGGATTTATGTTTTACACAGGTACCTTGGCATTGGACAAAGGACATGTGGAGTTGCTATTCTGGGCCCCGAGAATGACACCATCAAGAAAGACCCCTCATGGGTGGTAAAATAACCAGACATGGAATTATCCATTTTTGTTTTTGCATTTTCCAATTAAGCGACTTCAGAGGCACTGTGTCATAAGATGGTGAACATCAATGTTACTTGATTGTCCTGAATAACTGGACTGTGTCCGGTAATAATATAACTTGAATTGTATTGAATTAACCAGAAAGTCTATTGGTTTTTGGGCAAAAACGGAATGCGCACAACAGAGAACAGATGGTCCGATAGATAACATTACGCCTAACCTCACCTCGATACCATATTCATAATATACAATTATGACAACTTACATTTAATTTATTAGTGTACTTTCTAGACATAGACTCACCTCTGGCTTCTAAATGTATGTACAAAGATGGCTTCTGTCTATTGAAATACTGTATTTCCATAGGGTACATATACTGAACATTTAAAGTGTTTGTCCCATGTTTTATGAGCAGAAATAAAAGATTCCAGACTTTTTCCATGCACATAAAAAAACACATTTCTCTCCAAAAATGTGTTTACTTCCTGGTTATAGAGCATTTCTCCTTTGCCAAGATAATCCATCCACCTGACAGGCGTGGCATATCAAGAAGCTGATTAAACAGCATGATAATTACATAGGTGCACCTTGTGCTGGGGACAATAACAGGCCACTCTAAAATGTGCAGTTTTTTCACACAACACAATTCCACAGATGTCTCATGTTTTGAGGGAGCATGCAATTGGCATTCTGACTGCAGGAATGTCCACCAGAGCTGTTGTCAGAGAATTTAATGTAAATTTCTCTTCCATAAGCTGCCTCCAACGTCATTTTAGAGAATTTGGCAGTATGTCCAACCGGCCTCACAACAGCCAACCGCGTGTAACCACGCCAGCCCAGGACCTCCACATCCGGATTCTTCACCTGCGGGATGATCTGAGACCAGCCACCCAGACAGCTGATGAAACTGAGTGTTTGCAAAACCAAAGTATTTCTGCACAAACTGTAAGAAACCGTCTCTGGGAAGCTCATCTGCATGCTCGTCATCCTCACCAGGGTCTTGACCTGACTGCAGTTCGGCGACTTCAGTGGGCAAATGCTCACTTTCAAGGGCTATTTTCAGCATGATAATGCATGGCCCCATGTCGCAAGGATCTGTACCCAATATTCCTGGAAGCTGAAATTGTCCAAGTTCTTCCATGGCCTGCATACTCACCAGACATGTCACCCATTAAGCATGTTTGGTATGCTCTGGATCGACGTGTATGACAGCGTGTGTGTAACAGTTCCCGCCAATATCCAGCAACTTCACACAGCCATTCAAGAGTGGGAAAACATTCCTCAGGCCACAATCAACAGCCTGATCAACTCTATGTGAAGGAGACGTGTCGCGCTGCATGAGGCAAATTGTTTTCTGATCCATGCCCCTACTTTTTTTTTTGGAATCTGACCAACAGATGTGTATCTGTGTTCCCAGTCATGTGAAATCCATAGATTAGGGCCTCATTTATTTATTTCAATTGATTGATTTTCTTATAACTGTAACTCAGTCAAATTTTTGAAATTGTTGCATGTTACATTGATATTTTTGTTCAGTGTTTGTATAAAATATGACCATTAAATTATCATGTTATACAACAACAATGTGTCATTTATGATATACAGTACCAGTCAAAAGTTTGGACACACCTACTCATTCAATGGTTTTTCTTTATTTTTACTATTTTCTGCCTTGTAGAATAATAGTGAAGACATTAAAACTATTAAATAACACATAGAATCATGTAGTAACCAAAAAAGTGTTAAACAAATCAAAATATATTTTACATTTGAGATTCTTCAAAGTAGCCACCCTTTGCCTTGATGACAGCTCTGCACACTCTTGGCAATGCTGCACCTTATGGTACAGCGGGGACTGTGAAGCAACACTAACATAGGCACAGACACATGCACACACACATGATACGCATGGATTTTGTGTTATAGATATGTGGTAGTGGCGTATGGGCCTGAGGGCACACACTTAGTGTGTTGTGAATTCGGTAATGAATGTAAATTGTATAACTGCCTTAATTTTGCCGGACCACATGAAGAGTAGCTGCGGCCTTGGCAGCAGCTAATGGGGATCCATAATAAATACAAATACAGCGGTCAGTCGGTTTCACAAGGCTTTGAACATCCATCTCTATACCAGACAATTCTACATGCATTTTTATTCTGTGAGATTTACATGCCCTTCCTCTGATCTCATATTGAATAGTGTTGATGCGATTCAGGTTTCACAAGTATTCTTTTATTGGAGAAAACACACAGTGAGTCAACATATTAGAACTTGGTTATATTGCATAATAATGGTTTTCACAAATGCATCATCCTCAACAAAGCAACATAATACAGCAGCAGAACAAACATGACCCAGGGCTCTATTCAATCTGTATCGCTGAAGCGATGTAAAGGTCATTTCCTACTGAGCCGACATGTGCAGCTAACGCAGGAACATTGCACTTCAATCACGCTGTAACGCTGAATTTCTGCAACACGGATTGAATACAGACCCTACTCTTAAGTGCCACAAACTGCTTACAGAGTAAAAAAAACTCTGTTCTTTTTTTTTATTTGGGTGAACTATCCCTTTAAGTGCCACAGCCCAGGTTTGATACAAAGTGCAAGTATAGAGTAACAACACACAGTGGAATAGACCTACAGTAGGTGATGGGAGACACAGTCAGCTCTCCCTTTAGAAGAAAATAGAGAGGGAAGAATAACCTATGGGAGTTGACAAGCTACATCCTGATTCTCCACCTTTTTCCAGAAGTGTGCCTTTGCACATTCCCAGTCATGAATTTAAAAGCATAAGTGTTGGCTGGAAGCAGTTTTCACCATTGTAAAACCCATAAGAGAAAGTGTGCAAGTGCATATGAAGGGTGGAGTTTCTGAGGAGACATGAGAATGGGATGGACTGAAAAGTGCTGGTAAGAGTTACCATGATAAAGGCTAAGTTACACTGAATAGATCAGCTCAAAGCAGCCCAGCCCTCTAGTCTAGACTAGCTATCTGCTGGTCAGACTGCTGGTCTGTTCAGTCTGCCTTCTTGGGCCTGACCCGGGTCACTGGCTCCAGCTGGCCAGAGTCAGACACATCGTAGCTGGTCTTGTACTTAGCCAGGATCTTCATCAGGGGGTGAAGCTTCAACCACCACTGTTCCTTAGGGATCCTGTGGCTACACACACACACACACACACACACACACACACACACACACACACACACACACACACACACACACACACACACACACACACACACACACACACACACACACACACAGAGAGAGAGAGAGATGATAAGAGACACATACTGTGTATGAGAGACCTAAAAGAGACCATAAAGACAATTTAATTTGCCACTGTACGTTTGAACGGGTGGACGTTGTAAGGAGTTGTAAGCGGCTGATCGTTGGACTACAGGAAAAGGCGGGCCGAACAGGCCCCCATTAACATCAACGGGGCTGTAGTTGAGTGGGTCGAGCGGTTCAAGTTCCTTGGTGTCCACATCACAAACAAACTATTATGGTCCAAACACACCAAGACAGTCGTGAAGAGGGCACGACAACACCTTTTCCCTCTCAGGAGACTGAAAAGATTTGGCATGGGTCCCCAGATCCTCAAAAAGTTCTACAACTGCACCATCTAGAGCATCGGTTGCATCACCGCCTGGTATGGCAACTGCTCGGTATCTGACCGTAAGGCGCTATAGAGGGTAGTGCGTACGGCCCAGTACACGGCCAAGCTTCCTGCAATCCAGGACCTATATACTAGGCGGTGTCAGAGGAAAGACCCAAAAATTGTCAGACTCCACTCACCCAAGTAATAGACTGTTTTCTCTGCTACCGCACGGCAAGCGGTACCAGAGCGCCAAGTCTAGGACCAAAAGCTTCTACCCCCAAGCCATAAGACTGCTAAACAATCGCTTCACCCCTACCTACATGTACAAATTACCTCGACTAACCTGTAGCCCCGCACATTGACTCGGTACCGGTACCCCCTGTATATAGCCTTGTTATTGTTATTTTATTGTGTTACTTTTTATAATTTTTTACTTTAGTTTATTTGGTCAATATTTTCTTAACTCTTCTTGAACTGCACTGCTGGTTAAGGGCTTGTAAGTAAGCATTTCACGGTAAGGTCTACACCTGTGACAAATACGGTTTGATTTGAAGTAGGATTGGTCAGTCATATGGAATAAATAATTGTACTTTCTTCTCATTATGTGCTACTATGGAGGTCTACACAGAAAAATGACTATCTCTCTCTCATTTGAAGAGCAGTCATTGGTTGAAAGCCTAAATGGGTGTGTGTGTGTGTGTGTGTGTGTGTGTGTGTGTGTGTGTGTGTGTGTGTGTGTGTGTGTGTGTGTGTGTGTGTGTAGGTGTAGGTGTAAGTGCTGTGCCTGTCTTACGCAAAGTCTGTCTCATCTTTCAGCTGCACCACTGGTTGGAAGGCCATGGTTCTGCGACGCATCCCCAGCAAACAGGCCGTGTCCTCTGTGTTAGCGAACACTTTCCCTGCATGGTAAGGGAATACAGTCAGCACACATTTATGTATGTCCCAAATGACACCGTATTCCAAATATAGTGCACTACTTTTGACTAGAGAGCCCTATGGGCCCTTGTCAAAAGTAGTGCACCATATAGGGATAGGGTGCCATTTGGGATGCGACTTAATCAAAAGGGAAACTAAAGAGGCCACATCATGTTAGTACTAAAACAGGATTTATGAACTACATTCAGTACATGTACAGTACCGTCTTTATAGGATTCCTTTAGCTTTCTTGAAATCCACTGAATTGCTTTTGCTGCAATCTTCGTTCCAAAGTTCCTGTCAAATGGAGAAGGAGCACCTCCCTTTGGAAATACATTTTAAAAATGGATCTGTTTTACTCAGGTCAGGTTCATGGGTTAGGGTTGGAGTAGGCTAATAATATTATGTGGAATACACAGCTGTGTGTGCGTGTGCGTGGGTAATGAGCTAACCATACCTGCTGCATATGTCCAAGCACGTTCTTCCTGCAGTCAAACACTCCTTTCCCCTCCTCAGAGTACAGCTGGTAGATGAAATCTGTGGTGAAGTTCTCGTTGGAGTTCTCATTCCTGTCACGTCACATACACACGCATGCACGCACACACAATGTCAAGGTTTCAGTTGTCATGCTGCTGCACTACAGGGGGACTCTTCCCTCTCAGTTCAGTTACAGTCGTATGAAAAAGTTTGGGCACCCCTCTGAGGCTGCATAATAATTTACTCTGTCGTCAGAGTAAATGATCACAGTGACATGCCATTCATTTTCTAATAAAAGCTGAGTACTGGGGTATTGTCCAGACAAAGATTTTTAGTGTAGCAATATTAAGTTGTATGAAATTAAATCAGATGTGAAAAATAGGCTATGCAAAAATTTGGGCACCCTTGTCATTCTGTTGATTTGAATACCTGTAACTACTTAGCACTGATTAATTGGAACACACAATTGGTTTGGTGAGCTCATTAAGCCTTGAACTTCATAGACAAGTGCATCCAATCATGAGAAAAGGTATTTAAGGTGGCCAATTGCAAGTCGTTGTTCTCTTTGACTCTCCTCTGAAGAGTGGCAACATGGGGGCCTCAAAACAACTCTCAAATGACCTGATAACAAAGATTGTTCAACATTATAGAGGAAGGCTACAAAAAGCTATTGCAGAGATGTAAGCTGTCAGTGTCCACTGTGAGGAACATAGTGAGGAAATGGAAGGCCACAGGCACAGTACTTGTTAAGGCCAGAAGTGGCAGGCCAAGTAAAATATCGGAGAGGCAAAGGGGAAGGATGGTGAGAACGGTCAAAAACAGCCCACAGACCACCTCCAAAGACCTACAACATCATCTTGCTGCAGATGGTGTCACTGTGCATCATTCAACAATTCAGCGCACTTTGCACAAGGAGAAGCTGTATGGGAAAGTGATGCGGAAGAAGCCTTTTCTGCACACACGCCACAGAGTCGCTTGAGGTATGCAAATGCACATTTGGACAAGCCAGCTTCATTTTGGAATAAGGTGCTGTGGACTGATGAAACAAAGATTGAGTTATTTGGTCATAACAAGGGACATTACGCATGGTGGCAAAAGAACACAGCGTTCCAAGAAAAACACTTGCTACCCACAGTAAAATTTGGTGGGGGTTCCATCATGCTGTGGGGCTGTGTGGCCAGTGCCGGTACTGGGAATCTTGTTAAAGTTGAGGGTCGCATGGATTCCACTCAATATCAGCAGATTCGTGGGAATAATGTTGAAGAATCAGTCACAAAGTTGAAGTTACGCCGGGGCTGGATATTTCAACAAGACAACGACCCAAAACACTGCTCAAAATCTACCCGGGCATTTATGCAGCGGAACAAATCCAATGTTCTGGAATGGCCATCCCAGTCCCCAGACCTGAATATAATTGAGAATCTGTGGGATGATTTGAAGCGGGCTGTCCATGCTCGGCAACCATCAAACCTAACTGAACTGGAGATGTTTTGTAAGGAGGAATGGTCCAAAATACCTTCATCCAGAATCCACACACTCATTAGAGGCTATAGGAAGCGTCTAGAGGCTGTTATTTTAGCAAAAGGAGGCTCTACTAAATATTGATGTGATTTTTCTATTGGGGTGCTCAAATTTATGCACCTGTCTAATTTTGTTTTGATGCATATTGCACATTTTCTGTTAATCCAATAAAACTAATTTCACTACTGAAATATTACTGTGTCCATCAATTATTTGATAGATCGAAATGAAATTGCTGATCCAAACACCCAATTATTTATAAATGGAAATCCTGGAAATTGTCAGGGGTGCCCAAACTTTTTCATACGACTGTATACAGAGCAATGATGAGTGGCCTTGATAGAGCCTCCATAGAATATCAACAATACAGGAAGAATTAGGGCCCGTTCACAATATAAATTGGCCATAATTGTGATGAATAATTCCAAAAAGGTTATATTTTAACATACGAGTTTTATTAGACAATTTGTATTAATAGCCTATACAGTATGGAATAAAGATAGTATGATTATCATACATAGCTGGCTACATATACATATGCCTTTATTGTTAACTTACTGTTTATTTGTTAACAGGCTATCATGCAGGACGTGAGCTCTGCCTTACTTACCTCAGCACCAAGCCTCTCTGGATCCCCGTCTTCATCTTCTCTGTCAAGTGCTCGACGTTGGACTGAAGCAGTGAGAAAACCCTCACATTAGCTGTGAGAAGTCTGAAGTATCCTTGAGTATTCCTCCTCTATCTCTAACCTACATGAACTTTCAGAGCTGCAGAATGAAGCTCATTTCTCTGCTGTGTCTCAGGGACAGAGTACTGCAGTGTGCTCTGGTGACCATGAGGTGGCTCACGTCTTACTGATTTTCTGTCCACTTCGATGAGTTGTCGCCATTCACTCCAGGCTACAGCTTGAACATTATGGTAGACCACTCATTACACAAAATCAACACCATCTTTTGTTTGCTCTTTGCAACACATGGGTAAATGTCATCATCACCTCGTTTCACAATGTAGCATATCCATAACACTCATTGCATTAAATAATACTTTCATTTTGATGTCGTTGGTCTGGTCTTAGAAGGAGACTGCATATTTTCTCCATGATCTGAGGGGCTCTACAACTGTTGTGTACCTGAAAACAGCAATGTGTCTCTCGGAAATCAAAAACTGGCACATCAACAACTCTCTAGTGATGTTGAGTAGACCTCCTCAAACCATAACAATGTGATGTGTCTTGATCAGAGCGTAACACTCCTGGAATAATGATGCTCTCCACCTATTAATAACTGCCTTATCTACGTACTGTATCTGGGTCACCTGAGCACTCCTAAAATAGAGGCCCCGTTGCGCTGAGGGAGGAGAGATTGATTGGCAGCTGGACAGAGTGCAGCTAGTTTGATATGTTCAGTAATTTGTTGCATCCCAAGAGGAAACATGTTTCCTTTTTTTATTTAACTAGGGAAGTCAGTTAAGAACAAATTCTTATTTACAATGACGGCCTACCGGGGAACAGTGGGTTAACTGCCTTGTTCAGGGACAGAAGGACAGATTTTTCCCTTGCCAGCTCAGGGATTTGATCCAGCAACCTTTCGGTTACTGGCCCAGCGCTCTAACAACTAGGCTCCCTGCAACCCCATCCTTTACAGTGCACTACTTATGACCATGGTCAAAAGAGCTCAAAAGTAGTGCACTATAAAGGGAATACAAACATTGCTGTCAAGGATGCTCTTTCCTTGGAGTGGTAATTGTACTGTACAGCACTGTATAAATAGGACAATATAACCATTGACAGGCACATGGAGATTTCTCTCCATACTAAAAAAACTGCTTCAACATAGAAAGTTGTCACAGCTGCACATGTATCCACTGAGGAATTAACTATAATGTAAACATTTACATTTGTAACAATGTACTGTATACTGTGTAGAACTAGGGTTCCAAAATTCCCTAGGTTTTCCATAAATCATGGTTGGAGGTTTCTGAATTTCCTGTTTATTCCCTCCTGATTTCGAGAATCTTCCAACCAGGATTTCTATAAAAACTGCGATTTTTGGGAAAGTTGACGGAATTTTGCAACCCTTTGTAAAACAATGGTCCTCACCTGGAGGTCTCTGATGCCGAAGGGTTCCTCATAGATGTAGACAGTGTCAGCCCCCGCAGCCAGCCCTCCGACACTGGCCAGGTACCCACAGTACCCCCCCATGGTCTCAATGATGAACACACGCCGCTTGGTCCCACTGGCAGACTGCTTGATGCGGTCACATGTCTGACACACACACACAGATGCTCATAGTCAGATCAAATAGACACACGGGTTGCATCCCAAATGGCACACTATTCCTATAAGCCTATAAGGCTCTGGTCAAAAGTAGTGCACTATAGGGAATTTGGGACACATCCACTGTAAGGTTATCAATAGCTTGCAGACAATGTTATTTTGTTAGGTAGTAGGTACATACAAAAATGCTGTCTATACAGTAGGTATCAAATGCTCACACAATGCCCCACAACATGCTCCATGTCACAATATGATACAATCGTAAAATACAAACAGTATTGCAAGATTTACCAGGATGCAGTCTGATAAAGAATTCTTCCATAACACTAAAGCAGAAAACAGTCAGTAAGGGAAGAGTAATTCTAACTAGTAATGTATGCATGTTGTAAGTGCACAGAAATGGGTTTGTGTACAGTGTGCTCGTGTAAGTCTGTGTAAATGTGGGAGAGAAATGTCTATGTCTGTTGTCAGTCTATATTCCCAAGTACATTTGTGCATTCTTCTTTTCCACAATGTCAACTAGGGTCTGTCCAATAAGAGAATTCTTGACTAAACTATTTTTGTTTTTGTATTTTAGCTAATACAATGCTCATAAGTATACTTGTAGATAGTACGGTATAATAATTTCAATAGTACGGTATAATTTCACCCCTGTTGAAAGCTGTGAGTTCTTGCCTGAGTGCCAGTCTGTTTGTGCTATCATGCCAACTCCCTGTCACTCCTTGTCATGCTTGTCTTGACAATGACAGCAATAGAGTTGGCAAGAGCACAAACAGATCTGGGACCAGACTATGTGAGTTCTACCTTACCTCCACAATGGCATTGAGGGAAGTGTCTGCCCCGATACTCAGATCAGTACCGGGCACATTGTTACTAATGGTGGCAGGCAGCACACACATCGGGATGCAAAAGTCCTCATGGCTGGTCCGGGCCTCATAGAGCTGCAGCAGACACTCAAACGCCTGGAGATGGTGCGGCACAAACGTGTTAGACCATTAGGGGGGGCACTCTCAGACTCAAAGAGAGACCCTACTTCATTTTACCCCGACTATGGGCGTTGTCTCAAATGGCACCCTATTCTCTATGCAGTGCACTATTGGGGTCATGGGACTCTGGTCAAAAGTAGTGCACTATAAAAGGCTCTCATTTGGGAGGCAGAACCTCCTGTTACCTTGCTAGGGTCTGATGTAGAAAATGTAGTATCTGTGTGTGTATCCTGAGGGTGGCTATCTCCGTGTGATAGGGGGGTTGGCTTGGCATCCCATTGGTAAAGAAGAGAAGGGTGGGGTAGGTTGGTCACCCTGGCTGGCAGACAGACAGAAGTGTTGACGTGGAAACAACAGTAGACTCAGTCTGTCACGATGCAGCCTGGCGACACTGCACTTGGCCTCATGACGTGAGGGAATGTTTGTACGCGAGTGGGAAAAATGCTGGCTGTTATTCGTGAGGTCCACTACCGATGCAGACAGTGTTCAAAACAAGATGGAGGTCTGGCCTGGTTCAAGACAACAATTAGATAGTCTAATACTGTTCTATGGCACATTCAATCTCCATTTTTCACTATTAGCAATAGATTCTCAGTATACACAAAATAAGATACTGTGTTTGTTCACAACAAGTAGGTTACTTAAGTGAATTCACTTCCTTCTCCAATACAGTATAGTGACTATTCAAATGCTTTTCAGATGCTTAGTGAAAATCTAGTTTTGGTTGATGATGGAATTAAAATCAACTAGATTGGTGAAAGTAACAATATTGGTTAGAGACAACATCTAAATGTTACCACTACTACTACTTCATTAATACCCTACCCTTAAAAACCTCTACCTCATCCAACTGGCTTGTAGACAAATGTATAACAGGATAGGAGTGTTGTAGAGATAGCAGCATAGGAGTGTTGTAGAGATAGCAGGATAGGAGTGTTGTAGAGATAGCAGGATAGGAGTGTTGTAGAGATAGCAGGATAGGAGTGTTATAGAGATAGCAGGATAGGAGTGTTGTAGAGATAGCAGGATAGGAGTGTTGTAGAGATAGCAGCATAGGAGTGTTGTAGAGATAGCAGCATAGGAGTGTTGTAGAGATAGCAGGATAGGAGTGCTGTAGAGATAGCAGGATATGAGTGTCGTAGAGATAGCAGGATAGGAGTGTTGTAGAGATAGCAGGATAGGAGTGTTGTAGAGATAGCAGGATAGGAGTGTTGTAGAGATAGCAGGATAGGAGTGTTGTAGAGATAGCAGCATAGGAGTGTTGTAGAGATAGCAGGATAGGAGTGTTGTAGAGATAGCAGCATAGGAGTGTTGTAGAGATAGCAGGATAGGAGTGTTGTAGAGATAGCAGCATAGGAGTGTTGTAGAGATAGCAGCATAGGAGTGTTGTAGAGATAGCAGGATAGGAGTGTTGTAGAGATAGCAGGATAGGAGTGTTGTAGAGATAGCAGGATAGGAGTGTTGTAGAGATAGCAGGATAGGAGTGTTGTAGAGATAGCAGCATAGGAGTGTTGTAGAGATAGCAGGATAGGAGTGTTGTAGAGATAGCAGGATAGGAGTGTTGTAGAGATAGCAGGATAGGAGTGTTGTAGAGATAGCAGCATAGGAGTGTTGTAGAGATAGCAGCATAGGAGTGTTGTAGAGATAGCAGGATAGGAGTGTTGTAGAGATAGCAGCATAGGAGTGTTGTAGAGATAGCAGGATAGGAGTGTTGTAGAGATAGCAGCATAGGAGTGTTGTAGAGATAGCAGGATAGGAGTGTTGTAGAGATAGCAGCATAGGAGTGTTATAGAGATAGCAGGATAGGAGTGTTGTAGAGATAGCAGGATAGGAGTGTTGTAGAGATAGCAGGATAGGAGTGTTGTAGAGATAGCAGGATAGGAGTGTTGTAGAGATAGCAGCATAGGAGTGTTATAGAGATAGCAGGATAGGAACTGTTGTGTTAAACCAGACCAGGGACAAGTCAAGTCATTGTGTTTAGTAAACAATCATAGAAAGGTGCAGCTGCAGGCAGAACAACACTCGCCCTTGGGTCAAAAACATGCCACTGACGTCACTTCATGCCAGTATCTATCACTTACCTGTGATTTTCATTGTGATATTTACCAGCAACAACAGAAGCCTCAGACTGAAAGACCTAGACTTACAGGGACAGTTACCAGACACAGATTAAGCCTAGTTCTGGACAAAAAAAAACATAAGGAGAATCTCCATTGAAAGTGCTTTTTAGTCTACGACAAGGCTTAAACTGTGTCCGGAAAACCGGCCCCTAATCATATACTACTTTACCTCTGCATGGGTTGAGCTTGAATGAAAACACTGTTTTGTAACTGCTTGCTGTTTCTAATTTACACATTGTTTGCAGCTGATCAGAAGATGAGTTGTCATACCTTTTCTTGCTATTTCATTGTGTTTATTATTCCCTTCTAAGGCTTTTTAAACTCTATCTAACTATTTTCCTTCAGACGTTATAGGAGCACATGCATACCTAGGTCAACACAAATCAGCATGGTGCCTTTGGGTTAGACCTAGTTATGTTCAGCCTGTTGTGATGCTGGTACACGCAACTCCCCAAGCTGCAATCATTGAAGTTCTTTATTCTGATTGGCTGGTAGGTGTTCTAAACACATCTGACCTCACGACCTCTGATCCCCAGCCACACTTAGATAAGTAATAGCATTTAAGGCTGTGTCTGCGCCAATGCTGAGGTCAGAGCCCAGTATATTGTTGGAGACCGTGGCTGGGACCATAACCATGGGGACGCAGTTCTATGACTCCCAGGATGGCCTGCAGTACAGGGCAGAGCCAGAGCCAGGGCTTAAGAGCGAGGAGTTAATGTGTTTGCCCAAACTGGCACTCTATTCCCTATGTAGTGCACTACTTTTGACCAGGGCCCAGAGGGCTTTTTACCAGGGCCGTGAGCCCTGGTCAAAAGTAGTGCACTGTATAGGGAAAAGGCATTTGGGACACAGACATGAGTAAAGATGAGACAAGGTGGGCGGAGCCAGGGTGAGGGAGCCAGGCCTATCACAACGGACAGTGTGACAGACAGGAAGCACCACACAGTAACTCACACAGAGATGGGGAGGGACACACAGGGAGGAGAGAGCCTAAAGGGGTTCTTTGAAAATACAGAAACATGTTCTTAATTATTATAGGAGGAAATAATGGAGAATATTTTGTAACTTTAGATTGTGAAATTAATGAATATAACGGCGTGAAACACTGAAAAAGATACAAAGACGCATGAGAAGAGAGTATATGTTTCCCTATCACTCAAAGATTCCAATTTTACTCATACCCTTAATGTTAATAACTTTTCAAAATTATAAAAGTACAATATACAATTTGGTACTGCAAAATAGTGGTATAATTCTGTAATAATATTGTAAATATATTACATATAAAATGTATTTGATGTTGTTATGTGCTCTGCATACCTCAAATCCACCGATAACAAGCAAAGCATTGATGTTATGTATCCTGATTTGTTCAGCAATCTTATCAAGATGCTTTGCTGGAAGGGTTCTGAAATTAGAAATGAAAATCCAATAATCATCTACACAAGTCAGTGTTGATTCTTTTCAATGGCACCCTATCGGCCCTGTTCAAAAGTGGTGCACTATATAGGGAATAGGTTGCCATTGAGGTCCCACAGCATAAACATTAGCCTACCTCTTTGTTCCCAGTATGGACCCTCCTTGGCCGGTCCAACCTGCTACATCTCCCCATTTAATCTCCTTTATCTGTGTGGAGACAAAAACAACAAAACTGTGTTTGAGAATGAGGTTTCAAATGTGTTCTGTGTAGTCTACAAAAAGATGTGCTAAATGCGAACATCATCATTCATCATGTTCATTTCAAGGGGACACAAAACATTAGCATTTACGCTAAACGAATGAATTACATTCTAAAAAGCAATCAAGCACATCAGATTTGCAATCAACATTTATCTTGCTTTGTATTACAATACCCCCCCCCCCCAAATTGTCACATGCGTTAAATACAACAGGTGAAATACTTACTTACAAGCCCTTAACCAACAATGCAGAGTTGTTTTTAAAGTAAGTAAGAAAATATTTGCACAAATAAAAAATTGTAATAATAATAAACTAAAGTAAAGTAAAAAAAAAAAAAAAAGTTACAATAAAATAACAATAACGATAACGATAACAATAACAATAACATACAAGGAGTACGGGTACCGAGTCAATATGTGGGGGTACCAGTTAGTAGAGATAATTGAGGTAATATGTACATGTAGGTAGGGGTAAAGTGATTAATAAACAGTGAGTAGCAGCAGCGTAAAAGGGGGTCAATGCAAATAGTCTGGGTGGCCATTTGATTAACTGTTTAGCAGTTATATTTCTTGGGGTTAGAAGCTTTTAAGGGGCCTTTTGGACCTAGACTCGGCGCTCCGGTACTGCTTGCCGTGCGGTAGCAGAGAGAACAGTCTATGACTTGGGTGGGTAGAGTCTTTGACAATTTTTAGGGCCTTCCTCTGACATCGCCTGGTATAGAGGTCCTGGATGGCAGGAAGCTTTGACCCAGTGATGTACTGGGCCGTTCACACTACCCTCTGTAGTGCCTTGCAGTCGGATGCCGAGCAGTTGCCATACCAAGCGATGATGACTGAAAAGGACCCGTGCAAAATCTTTTTAATCACTTGAGGGGGAATAGGCGTTGTCGTGCCCTCTTCATGACTATCTTGGTGTGTTTGGAACATGATAGTTTGCTAGAGATGTGGACACCAAGGAACTTGAAGCTCTCGACCCGCTCCACTACAGCCCTGTCGATGTGAATGGGGGCGTGTTCGGCCCTCCTTTTCCTGTAGTCCACGATCAGCTCCTTTGTCTTGCTCACGTTGAGGGAGAGGTTGTTGACCTGGCACCACCCTGCCAGTTCTCTGACCACCTCCCTATAGGCTGTCTCTTCGTTGTTGGTGATCAGGCCTACTACTGTTGTGTCGTCGGCAAACTTAATGATGGTGTTGGAGTCGTGCATGGCCACGCAGTCATGGGTGAAGAGGGAGTACAGGATTGTAATGAGCACGCACCCCTGAGGAGCCCCCATGTTGAGGATCAACGTGGCAGATGTGTTGTTGCCTACCCTTACCATCTGGGGGCGGCCCGTCAGGAAGTCCAGTTGCAGAGGGAGGTGTTTAGTCCCAGGGTCCTTAGCTTAGTGATGTGCTTGGAGGGGTTTGAGGGCACTATGGTGTTGAATGCTGAGCTGACGGCTTGTCTGTACTGTAGCACACAGGCTATAATCTACCAACAGCACTCTACCCACATCTTACTCATCCCCCAGTGTTGGCCGAGGTACAGTAGCATTAGACAATGTCTGGATGAGCAGCCAATGCTTTTCAGTCACTTATCCCTGCCTTCATGCTTTCCTCCAGTTGAGTGCCCAGGGTTTCAAAACAAAGACTGGCCCAGGCAGTGTTGTGAGGCCTGGGCGAGGGCGTGAGATTTGGGTGAAAGAGTGACAGAGAAAGGCAGTGGGGGTGAGGCTAAGAAAGTGGGGGTGAGAGGCCTGGGAACCAGGGATGAGAAAGGCCTGAATTAGGATAGACGGGGTAAGAGTAGGGGTGAGAGAAAGGCCTGTATAAGGGAAAAGGGGTGAGAGTGGGGGTGAGAGAGAGGCCTGCATAAGGGAGAAGGGATGAGGGTGAGAGTAAATGGCTTAATGTAAGCTGTTTATCTCCCCATACAAGTCGTATCTGTAAAACACTGTCTGTGCCAGCGTCATGGGCACAGGGGTATAGGTGACTTATACTGCTTTCACATAGGATTGACGGTATGTTGCCTGTAAAAACAATCGGGCAATGTTTCTATGATCCCATTTCAAACAGCCCTATTTCTACCTCTTTCTTGTCGGCATTCCCCTTTTATATCGCCATTGTTTTAGCCGGCAAGGAGCAAGAGACATTTAACTTTGACCCTAGCTCCTAGACCCTGTTGTTGCAACAGTAGCCATGGTAACATGAGTGACAGCTGCAAGTTGTTCTATTTCTTCACATTCACAACAGTAAGTTAGCAGCACGCCATACTTGTAAATAATTTTTAAATAATTACTTTGTAATGTGTTCATTTTCCTGTTATGGTGAATAAAAAGTTGGCTACAGTTGAACTCAAAACATTGTTAGATATGTTCTCTTAATTATATGAGCTGGCTAGTCAGCTAGATAGCTAGCAAACAAGCTAACGTTAGCAACAAACCAAAACATTGTCTAGAAAGTTTGCTTTTAGTTCCCTGCCTTGCTAGATTTAATAGCTACATATCCTAAATAAACGTTTAAACCGATGGGTTTTTTGGTGTACAAATAATTGAGCAGGTAATGTTGCTATTTGGACCAGGGGGCTGCGATGTCATGCAGACAGTCGTTTTTGTGTTTATACTTTTTCATAATGACAAAGCCAGTAAGATGAAAGGGGACATTTATACAGAGGGGTTGGCGAGACTTTTAACTTCTCTGGGCTAGGTGGGATGTGACCGTCCCACACTATTCAACAGCCAGTGAAATAGCATGGCGCAAAATACAAAACAGCAAAAATCTCATAATTTCATTTTCTCAAAATTTTTTACACCATTTTAAAGATAAGACTCTCGTTAATCTAACCGCATTGTCCGATTTTAAAAAGGCTTTACGACTTAAGCATAAAATTAGATTATGTTAGAATATAAACTTCACAAGAAAATCCACACAGCCATTTTCCAAGCAAGGACATGCACCATAAAAACCAAAAGTACAGCTAAAATATTCACTAACCTTTGATGATCTTCATCAGATGGCACTCATAGGACTTCATGTTATACAATACATGTATGTTTTTTTCGATAAAGTTCATATTTATATCCAAAAACAGCATTTTACATTGGCGCGTGATGTTCAGAAAATGTATTCCCACCAAAACTCCCGGTGAATGTGCACATCAATTTACAAAAATGCTCATCATAAACGTTGATAAAATGTACAACATTTATTAAAAGAATTATAGATACACTACTCCTTGACGCAACCGCTTTGTCAGATTTCAAAATAACTTTACGGAGAAAGCACATTGTTCAATATTCTGAGTACATAGCTCAGCCATCGAAGCAAGCTATACAGCTACCCGCCAAGTTCTGGCATAAGTATTCTCTTACCTTTGCTGATCTTCGTCAGAATGCACTCCGAGGACTCCTACTTCCACAAGAAATGTTATTTTTGTTCGAAATACTCCATATTTATGTCCAAATACCTCCGTTTTCAGATCACTATCCAAAGGCATAACGCGCAAGCACAATACCAGAGACGAAAAGTCAAATAGTTCCATTACCGTTCGTAGAAACATGTCAAACGTTGTTTACAATCAATCTTTAGGGTATTTTTAACGTAAAAATGCGATAATATTCTAACCGGACAATAGCGTATTCATTCCAGGAGAAAAAGAAGGAGGGGCGCGACAAACGTGCCTGCGCAGTAAACAACTCACTGGTCCCAGGCAGTCCACTCATTGACTGAGCTACTATTCTCTGCCCAGTAACAGGGGAATGATGGAAAAACTTTCTGAAGGCTGTTGACAGCCAATGGAAGCCTTAGGAAGTGCAACGTGACCCCACAGACACTGTTGTTTCGATAGGGATTCAAAAGAAGAACTACAATTTCAGATTTCCACACTTCCTGGTTGGATTTTTCTCAGGTTTCTGCCTGCCATTTGAGTTCTGTTATACTCACAGACAACATTTTTAGAAACTTCAGTGTGTTTTCTATCCAAATCTACGAATAATATGCAAATATTTGACTCTGGTCCCGAGTAGGCCGTTTACTCTGGGCACGCTTTTCATCCGAAATCGAAAATACTGCCCCCTATACCTTATCAGGTTAAATAATACCGCAACCATGACTAGGTCGGTCGGCGGAAATAAAAGTACAGGCTTTGTTGCCGGCAACACCTTTCAGATATAAAGAAAATATAGAAAAAAGTTGGCAGCATGCTAAAGTTGGCGGCAAAACATCTTGGTTTGAAAAGTGTATTAACCTGTTGGGGGTAGGGGGCAGTATTTACACGGCCGGATAAAAAACGTAACCGATTTAATCTGGTTATTACTACTGCCCAGAAACTAGAATATGCATATAATTATTGGCTTTGGATAGAAAACACCCAAACGTTTCTAAAACTGTTTGAATGGTGTCTGTGAGTATAACAGAACTCATATGGCAGGCAAAAACCTGAGAAGATTCCTTACAGGAAGTGGCCTGTCTGACCATTCCTTGAGCTTCTTGCCTCTGTTTATTGAAGACTGAGGATCTTTGCTGTAACGTGACACTTCCTACGGCTCCCATAGGCTCTCAGAACCCGGGAAAAAGCTGAATGATATCGAGGCAGCCCCTGGCTGAAACACATTAGCGCGTTTGGATAGTGGCCGAACAGAGGGCCATCAGACTAAGGCTGGTGCACGAGGGGATCCCATGCTTTTACTTTCTCTCTCATTGAATGTAAACAGGCTTTGCCGGTCGGAATATTATCGCTTTTTTACGAGAAAAATTGCATAAAAATGTATTTTAAACAGCGGTTGACATGCTTCGAAGTACGGTAATGGAATATTTAGAATTTTTTTGTCACGAAATGCGTCGTGCTCGTAACCCTTCTTTACCATTCGGATAGTGTCTTGAACGCACAAACAAAACGCTGCTGTTTGGATATAACTATGGATTATTTGGGACCAAACCAACATTTGTTATTGAAGTAGAAGTCCTGGGAGTGCATTCTGACGAAGAACACCAAAGGTAATAACATTTTTCTTATAGTAAATCTGACTTTGGTGAGTGCTAAACTTGCTGGGTGTCTAAATAGCTAGCCCTGTGATGCCGGGCTATCTACTTAGAATATTGCAAAATGTGCTTCATCCGAAAAGCTATTTTAAAATCGGACATATCGAGTGCATAGAGGAGTTCTGTATCTATAATTCTTAAAATAATTGTTATGCTTTTTGTGAACGTTTATCGTGAGTAATTTAGTAAATTGTTAGTAAATTCACCGGAAGTTTGCGGGGGGTATGCTAGTTCTGAACGTCACATGCTAATGTAAAAAGCTGGTTTTTGATATAAATATGAACTTCATTGAACAAAACATGCATGTATTGTATAACATAATGTCCTAGGTGTGTCATCTGATGAAGATCATCAAAGGTTAGTGCTGCATTTAGCTGTCTTCTGGGTTTTTGTGACATTATATGCTAGCTTGAAAAATGGGTGTCTGATTATTTCTGGCTGGGTACTCTGCTGACATAATCTAATGTTTTGCTTTCGTTGTAAAGCCTTTTTGAATTCGGACAGTGTGGTTAGATTAATGAGAGTCTTGTCTTTAAAATGGTGTAAAATAGTCATATGTTTGAGAAATTGAAGTAATAGCATTTCTAAGGTATTTGAATAACGCGCCACATGATTCCACTGGCTGTTACGTAGGTGACCCTAGAGAGGTTAAAGTAGCCAGCTATTGTTCTACTCTGCAGAGCCAGTCAACAAGGTCACTATAACCTATAGCTTACCTGTTTTAGCTGTCATGTTTTCATCACAGCCAACACTGTCTGATATCTTTTGATCAGATATGCAGAAGTATTCTGGTTTTGCTAGATTTCAAGATATGGTGTAAACAACAGAACTATTTCTATGGTGTAAACAATACTAGGGGACAAATACGGTCAAAATGTGTTTAATGTCTTCTTATCACGTTGATCTGTTGATCATGTGGCAGTGAGACGCTACTAACAATAACAGGACGTAGGTGTCATAGGGGCGTGATAAGGGACAATAATCCTCATTGGGCAAGAATGAAATGACAACAAGGTAAACAAAACAGATTTATGTCTTAACCCCAGTACCTGTCCCTTGTAGAATCCCTCGATGCCGTCATTAACGGCAAACATCTTGTGCCCCTCTTTGATGCCCACCCTGACGGCCGAGCGGACAGCTGCGTTCATGCCCGCCGCGGGGGCGCCCACGTTCAGCACAGCCACTTTGAAGGAGCTCTGAGGATCAACAGCACAGCACAACCGTCACACACACGAGCACACACACACACGCATATGCGCAGACACACACACTTTTAGACAGCGAGGATGGCGTCAATTCTGTTTCAATTCAGTTCATGTCAAAACATTCATTGAAGATAAATGGCACTTATCCAATTCTTGAAATAGAATTGGCCCCAACTCCAAGCCGTTGACACACATATTGACACACACCCTCTGTATACAATACAAAGAGAAATGCTGTAAAGGCTTGGCAAAGCTGTTGTCTCTGTGGAGAATGGAGCAGCATGCATTGATAATCTCTAACAAGGCCTCTTGCTATGGCTCCAAGATGTTACATCTTTATAGGCTGTTGTACTTCATTCACATAGACCACTGGCTCTGAGCTTAGGGAAATTCGTTAGCTGTCAATCACATGATCACAGTAAGATCATGGACAGATAGACCCCACGTATAATGAGTGACCTCATAAACGTTGTAATCACTTACAGTACCGTTCAAAAGTTTGGGGTCACTTAGAAATGTCCTTGTTTTTTAAAGAAAATAACATTTTTTGTAAAATAACATCAAATTGATCAGAAAAACAGTGTAGACATTGTTAATGTTGTAAATTACTATTGTAGCTGGAAACGTCAGCTTTTTAGTGGAATATCTACATAGGGGTACAGAGGCCCATTATTAGCAACCATCACTCCTGTGTTCCAATGGCATGTTGTGTTAGCTAGTCCAAGTTCATCACTTTAAAGGCTAATTGATCATTAGAAAACCCTTTTGCAATTATGTTAGCACAGCAGAAAACTGTTGTCCTGATTAAAGAAGCAATAAAACTGGCCTTCTTTAGACTAGTTGAGTATCTGGAGCATCAGCATTTTGTGGGTTCGATTACAGGCTCAAAATGGCCAGAAACAAAGAACTTTCTTCTGAAACTCGTCAGTCTATTCTTGTTCTGAGAAATGAAGCCTATTCCATGCGAGAAATTGCCAAGAAACTGAAGATCTCATACAAAGCTGTGTACTACTCCCTTCACAGAACAGCGCAAACTGGCTCTAACCAGAATAGAAAGAGGAGTGGGAGGCCCCGGTACACTACTGAGCAGGAGGACAAGTACATTAGAGTGTCTAGAATGAGAAACAGATGCCTCACAAGTCCTCAACTGGCAGCTTCATTAAATAGTACCTGCAAAACACCAGTCTCAATGTCAACAGTGAAAAGGCGACTCTGGGATGCTGGCCTTCAAGACAGAGTTGCAAAGAAAAAGCCATATCTTAGACTGGACAATAAAAATAAAAGATTAAGATGGCCAAAAGAACAGACACTGGACAGAGGAACAATGCCTAGAAGGCCAGCATCCCAGTCGCCTTTTCACTGTTGACGTTGAGACTGGTGTTTTGCGGGTACTTTTAATGAAGCTGCCAGCCTCTTCATTGTTGACGTTGAGACTGATATCTGACAAGGTATAGCTATAGTTGCAACTTGGCGCAGTGGTCTAAGGCACTGCATCGTAGTGCTAGCTGTGCCACTAGAGATTCTGGGTTCAAGTCCAGGCTCTGTCTCAGCCGGCCGCGACCGGGAGACCCATGGGGCGGCGCACAATTGGCCCAGCGTCGTCTGGGTTATTGGAGGGTTTGGCCGTGGCGGGCCAGGCGCACTGACATGGTGTTTCCTCCAACACATTGGTGTGGCTGGCTTCCGGGTTAAGTGGGCATTGTGTCAAGCTTGGTTGGTTTGTGTTTCGGAGGACGCGCGGCTCTCGACCTGCGCCTCTCCCAAGTCCGTACGGGAGTTGCAGTGATGAGACAAGACTGTAACTACCAATTCGATACCACAAAATTGGGGAGAAAAAGTTTTTTTTTATTTTTTATAATAATTAAAAATAGATATAGTTGCAACTAATAGTTGGCACTTAGGAGCACAGAGCTAGAACTATTATAGTATAGTAGGCTACAGTATAGTACATACATTATACGGGGGCTCATCCTCCTCCTATCCCCTTAAGACAGAAGCAATTCAACAAACACTGTTACTGTCACAAAAAGACCTCCGCATGACCCACAATGCACCTCAATAGGAAGTACCTGGTCCTAACGCGCAAATCTGAAAAATGCTGAAATGACACAAACGTTAGGAGGAAATAAATATGAATGTCACAGTTACTTTGTGTATGTACATTATTCATTTTATCTTCGGTTATCTGAGGTTACTTACATTTGGGAGTTCAGAGTCTGCTTTGTGGTAAGAGAGGAGTTTGTAGGTGTTCAGGTTGTTTTCGAAACTCCTGCAAAATATTAATGAAACATACTGTTATTCATCCCTCTACCATTCTCCAGAAGCCTCCATTACTGAGTTGCATAAGCTTTTAAAGGCCAGTGGAAAATCAATCACAATTCAATGAAGCTTCCAAATACAGAGATTTATGTTTATTTTACCAAAGAAATGTCCTATATACACAGTCAGATAATGTACCTCCCACGCAGTCTCACGGCTTCCTCAAAATTCTTCTCGTCCATGGATTTCTGGACATCTTGTGTCTATTGAGAAAATAACGACGAATGGTAATTTGTCTCTAATCAACAGCCTACCAATTATCTTTATTCATAATATATCTATAATGTATACAGTAGGTAGAAGTACTTGGGAGTGTACAACATAAAAACACACCACTAAATAATGGGGTAGGCTATCACTCCATATGTGTGCTTCATTTACAGTTGAGTAAAGCAATATTGAACACACGGTGTATGTGGCAGGCCAACAGCACTTACCATCTGAACACACTCCATGAGGGGCAGACGGACAGCCTGGTTCCCACACAGAGACACCACACAGGCCGGGGTACTGTCTGACGCCTCCAGCAGGGCCAGGACCGCCTCCACTCCCATACGACTGGCCTGGACAGACAGGTCAAAGGTTACACTGTATTTTAATAGTGACTTGGGACACTGGGAAAATGCTGTAACTTCAAGTTCAAGTTAGAAATTGCTTAATAGTATGACATGACATGCTCTTTAAATTATTATGACCACTCTGAAACTTTGCCTGCCTCATGGTCACTAACCAAAACAAACAAACCAGGGATATTATGCAGCTATTAGACAAGCAGCAGCATAAATGGCTGTAGCGCTCTATATAGGGAATAGGGTGCTATTTGGCAAGCAATACTGAATCTGTAAGTGCCTTTTAAATATGTAAAATTGGTATGTGGATGTACCACTCACTAGGATCCTGTCGAAGGCAGAGGGGGTTCCTCCTCTCTGAACGTGACCCAGGATGGTGACTCGGGTGTCAAACCCCAGACAGCTAACAACCAGCTATAGCAGGAGAGGAAAATCAGAGTGTACTTAAATAACACTGGTTACATCCCAAATGGCACCCTATTCCCTATATAATGCACTGCGTTTGACCAGACAGCTCTGACCTAAAGTAGTGCATTATATATAGAATAGTGTGTCATTTGGGACGTAACTATTGACTATTTGAAAACGTGGTATTTGAGTTATGTTACATAATACACTATGTATGGCAGAAAGAGAATGAAAATGGCATGCTATTTCTCAGGAAGAAAGACAGAAGGGGAAAGCACAAGCACTGTAGACACATGCAAAACACTGTCATGTACACAGTAAGTGAGCCTCCTGTTATGCGACAGGTCAAGGAGACAGGATGAGCAATAGAGGGCGTGGCTGGAGCAGATATAACAGTAACCCCCCCCCCGACCAGGCTTATCTGGGTGCGAGGTATAGAAATCACATAAGAGGGAGGGGTCCAGAATGTGACGGTGGGGCACCCAGTAGCGCTCCTCCGGCCCATATCCTTCCCAGTCCACCAGGTACTGCCAGCTGCGACCCCGACGGCGCACATCCAAAAGCCGACGGAAGGTATAGGCAGGATGGTCATTGATGAGCCGAGGGGGTGGAGGAGCTGCTGCAGGAGGAGATAGGGGACTGGAGCACACAGGTTTAATCAGGGATACATGGAAGGTAGGATGGATCCTAAGAGAGGCTGGGAGTTTCAGGCGCACAGCAGAGGGGTTAATGACACGGTCAATTTCAAAGGGATCAATGAATTGGGGGGAAAGTTTATTCAATGCCTCCTTCAATGGCAGGTCCTTTGATGAGAGCCATACCTTTTGATCTGGGGTGTAGACTGGGGCTGAGACCCGGCGACGGTTGGCTTGGGACTGGGTCCTGTCGAAGGCACGAAGAAGGGCAGCCCAAGCCTTCCTCCAGGTATGATGACAACAGCGCAGATGTTCCTGGACAACGCAACCTCAACCTCTTGGGCGGGGAACAAGGGGTTTGGTAACCCAGAGCACACTCGAAAGGTGACATACCTGACGAGGCATTAGTGAGGGTGTTGTGGGCACATTCAACCCAGGGTAGCTGAGCGCTCCAGGAAGAAGGGTTAGCAGAGGTCACGCAGCATAGGGCAGTCTCCATCTCTTGGTTGGCCCGTTTGGTCTGGCTGTTGGTCTGGGGGTGATATCCAGAAGAAAGACTGACATTGACACCAAGAGCTGAACAGAAGGATCTCCATACCTGGGAGGTAAACTGGGGTCCCCTGTCGAAAATGATGTCAGTGGGAATGCCATGCAGACAAAACACATGGGATACTAGCAGGTCCACAGTCTCCCTGGAAGACGGGAGCTTGGAGAGGAGAATGAAGTGAGCCACTTTGGAAAACCTGTCAATAATGGTGAGGATGACGGAGTTACCGTTAAATGGGGGAAGACCAGTGATGAAGTCCAGAGCTATGTGTGACCAGGGGCGACTGGGTAAGGGAAGAGGGCGCAGCAGCCCAGAAGTGGTTTAGTGGAAGTTTTGTTCCGAGCACAAACCAAGCAGGCTGAGACAAACTCCCGGACATCTCTCTCCATGGTGGGCCAAGAGAGGTGCTGATGCAGGAAGGCGAGGGTCCGGTTCATACCAGGGTGACAGGTGAGGTGAGTAGAATGGCCCCACTGAAGAACTTCAGAGCGAACACAATCTGGAACAAACATAGCATTCCTAGGACCGTTACCTGGATCAGGCTGGTTCTGCTGAGCCTGGCGGATATGGGACTCGATCTCCCAGGCGACGGCAGCGACGATGCAGGTGGATGGCTCAATGGCTTCTGCCTCGGTATCCATGTTGTTGGTGGTGAACTGGCGGGAGAGGGCATCAGGCTTGATATTCTTTGAACCGGGGCGATAAGTGAGTGTGAAATTGAATCTACCGAAAAACAAGGCCCACCTGGCTTGCCGGGAGTTCAGACGTTTGGAAGTCTGGATGTAGGACATATTTTTATGGTCAGTCCACACAATGAAGGGGGTTACAGAGCCCTTCAGCCAGTGACGCCATTCCTCAAGAGCCGGCTTAACTGCCAGGAGTTCCCGGTTTCCGATGTCAAAATTCCTCTCTGCAGGTGAGAGCTTACGAGAAAAGAATGCACATGGGTGGACCTTCTGATCAGAGAGGGAACATTGAGACAGAACAGCACCTACTCCTGTGTCAGAGGCATCCAACTCCACGATGAACTGGAGTCCTGGGTCGGGCTGAGTAAGGACCGGAGTGGAGGTGAAGCGACGCTTGAGTTCCAGGAATGCTGCCTCTGCCTCAGGAGTCCATTGGGATGGAGTGGAAGTGGAGGTGAGAGTGGTGAGAGGTGCAGCCGATGGCTGTAGCTGCAGATGAAATGTCTGTGAAAATGTACAAACCCCAGGAAACGCTGTAGCTGCTTCAGGTTGGAGGGCGCAGGACACTCTGTGACTGCCATGACCTTGGCAGGGTCTATACGTAACTGTCCCTGTGCAATAATATAACCCAGGAAAGACACTGAGGCAGCATGGAACTCACATTTTTCAGCTTTAACAAAAATCTTATTCTCCAACAGCCGTTGAAGAACTTGGCGAACATGGTGATGGTGAGCCTCAGGGTCCATGGAAAAAATCAGGATGTAATCTAAATAGACAAAAACTAAGCGTCAATCACATCCCTCAGCTCATCATTGACTAGGTTCTGGAATACAGCAGGGGCGTTAGTTAGACCAAAAGGCATGATCAAATACTCAAAGTGACCCAGTGGTGTGTTGAACGCAGTCTTCCACTCCTCCCCCTCTCTTATGCGGACAAGGTGGTAGGCATTCCGGCGGTTGAGTTTGGTAAACACCGTGGCACCATGGAGGGGGACAAAATCAGAGCTGATGAGTGGCAAGGGGTACTTTTCTTCACTGTGATATTATTCAGCCCACGGACGTCTATGCACGGCCTCAGTGATCCATCCTTCTTCACAAAGAAAAACCCAGCACCCACCAGGGAGGAAGATGGCTTGATAAGTCCTGCAGCCAGAGAATCCTGGATGTACCTCTCCATAGCCTCTTGCTCGGGCGAGAGAGGTTAAATAACCGGCTACTGGGAAGAGGAGCTCCAGGCTGGAGGTCAATGGCGCAGTCGTTTGGCCGATGAGGCGGCAGCAACAGGGCACGGTGCTTGCTGAACACAGGAGCTAGATCGTGATACTCTGGAGGAACTGATGACAAGTCCGGAGGTTCTGGAATGAACTGGGGCACAGACAAGGCAGGGGGAAAGGCAGAATGTAGACAATTAGAGTGACAAAATGAACTCCAAGTGGTTACCTTTCCGCGGGTCAAGTCAATCTGTGGGTTGTGTAGCTTTAACCATGGATGGCCAAGAACCAGGGGGGAGTAAGGACAGTCGATTATGTGGAAACTGATCTTTTCCTGGTGGTTTCCAGAGAGACACAGGATGGTAGGGACGGTTCTCTCACAGACACGGGCGAGGAGCTGTCCGTTGACAGCGTTGGCATCGAGGGGGTGAATCGAGTGTGACAGTGTCCAGGCCCAACTGGGTAACGACACTTCGGTCCAGGAAGCTCCTGTCGGTGCCCGAATCGATGAGAGCAGAAAGAGGAAAAGCCTGGCTCTGCCACACAAGGTTGCCTTCAAGCAGGGGTCTGGGGAAAGATGGGCAGGCGATTTGGCTCAACAGTATATCCCCCACTACTGCCGAGCCCCCTCTTTTGCTGGACACAGGGAACCAGTGGAGACAAAGTGACCAACCTGACCACAGTATAGGCAGCTCCTAGCGTCGATTCGCCGCTGTCTCTCCTCTGGAGAGAGACAGCCCCGGCCGAGCTGCATGGGTTCAGGATCAGGAAGAGCCTTGGAAAGGGATGCAGTCGGAGAAGGAGTACAAGGTGCTGAAGCAGATGTTATGGTGCATGCAATCCTACCTACTCTCTCCCTCCGACGCTCACGGAGACGGTTGTCGATGCAGATGGCGAGAAAGATGAGTTCATCGAGTCCATCAGACTCATCCCTGGACACCAACTCGTCCTTTATGGTCTCAGTGAGCACGTTCTGGAATGCTCCCTGAAGGGCCTCCTCATTCCAGCCGCTCTCAGCGGCGAGGGTGCGAAACTCACATGCCATCTCAGCAACACTATGGGGGCCTTGATGGAGGGACAGGAGTCGTTTAGCGGCATCCTTACCGCAGACAGGGTGGTCGAAGACTTTCTTCATCTCCTCCGTGAATCTGGAGTAGGAGAAGCAGATGGGGGACTGTCTCTCCCACACCGCCGTGGCCCAGGAAAGCGCTGCTCCACGGAGGCAGCCAATCAGGAAGGAAATCTTGGCCCGTTCGCTAGCATAAGAGTAGGGCTGCTGCTCAAATATTAGTGAACATTGTACTAAAAAGGCTCTGCAAGCTCAGAGGTTGCCATCGTAGCACTCGGGAGTCGGAAACAAACGGCTCCTGGGGCGGAGAAGAAGTACTTGGGACTGGTTGTGAGCTCTGGGCGAAGGTTCGGCCCTGTAGGTCAGACAGGCTCAGTGAAAACTCCTTGATATGCTCCAGAAGGGCTTGGTCATGTTGCTTGAGCAGGGCGCCTTGGCCGGCGAGGGTTTGGTGGAGAGGATCTGAATCCGCTGGGTTCATCTCTTTGGCCAGATCATACTGTTATGTGGCAGGTCAAGGAGACACAGGATGAGCAGTAGAGGGCGTGGCAGGAGCAGATGTAACACCTTCAACACTTATACCTTTTGTGACCCAAATGTCACCCTATTCCGTATATAGTGCACTACTTTTAACCAGAGTCTAATAGGCCCTGGTCAAAAGTAGTGCACTATATAGGGAATAGGGAGCCACTTTGGACTCAAACTTGTTCTTCTGTTCTCCCAGGTAAAATGTACTGTATAAGACTCTTACCAGCACAGAGATCCTATAAGTTCTATATGTAATTCTATGTTTATCAGGTTCTTAGGTATGCTGACGAAGAACAAGGTGGCAATGCACAAACAGGAAGGAGTATAATTTACAGAACTTCACATCGCTAAGAAAGGTCCATGAAAAGACTTCAGAGTTAAAACATGTACAACATGTTGTTAATGGGACAGAGAGAGTGAGAGATGACAATGTCCAACCAGAAGGAACCACGGCACAAAGGAGTACTGTACCAGATCTGGGTTCAAAAACGATTTGAAATAATTTAAAATGCTTACGTTGGGCTTGATTGAGCTTGGCTGGCGCTTGGTAACAATAGAATAGTCGCAAAACTGCAAACCCCACCCATCTGCCACTCAAGCAAACATTCAAAGTATTTGAAAGATTTTAAATAGGATTTGATCTCAGGTCTGCAGAGAAGTACTGTACCAGTACAAGACAGCTGGGCTGGGCTGGTCTTCTCATAGTACTTACTTCCTTAATATGGTTTGTAGTGATAGGCTTGTTGTGGCAATCTATCGCCCCCTCAGCTACAATAATGATATTGAGCCGTTTCTTATCTGCACGGTTCTATAGGAATACAAACAAAGCACAGATATACAGTACATGACAGAAAAGTTTTGCATTTGGCTTGTCAAAAGCTGGACCCGGTTTATGCTGAAACAGCTGCATGCCTACCTTAGAACTACGAGGTAGTATGTCTACTACCTCTTCTTTCTTTCTCTATCTTTCACTGTACAGATTCCTTTCCATTGTAAAGCATGGAGCTATTCACGCATCTATAGGGCCTGCTTTTGGTTCCCCCTTCGTTGCATATTCAGGTACTCACATCCTTGACATTATCAACAGTAATAGCCTTTCCTTGTCTGTCAGTGGCTCCTTCAGCAACTATGATTATATTCAGCCTTGAACCCCTGGATCGGCTCTGGGCATTAAGAAACACACTGCAGGAATGAACACTGTTGATTTTGCTATGGTTGAAGGGAATACAATACACTACAACACTTGTGATCACTAAGCAGTACATCCCATTCAATGTAAAGCATACATTTAAAATGTGTTTATTGTTACATCTGCACATGTCAGATGTCACCTGTGTGTGTGTGTGTGTGTTTTACCTCAGATAGTTTCTGACACATATGTTCCTCCCAACCATCCTCAGGGGGCATCTCAGGGATCAGGACCCAGTCGGCCCCACAGGCCAGAGCACTGACTAGAGCCAGGTACCTAAAAAACGCACACACGCACACACACGCACGCACGCACACACACACACACACACACACACACACACACACACACACACACACACACACACACACACACACACACACACACACACACATTAGAATATAATAAAATAGAAATAACTACATGCAAACACAAACCCATTTGTATGTATTATGAACAAACATTTTCAAAGCAAGACCGCTGAGAGCCCATAGCTAAATTACAGCAAGGAAATACACAAGAATAAAGCAAGAAGTCAGAGCAGCAAATTAATGTCATTCCATACCCACAATGCCTTCCCATGACCTCGAGCACAAACGTCCTCTGGTGGCTGAGAGAAAGGCGAGAAGTTTGTGTAAATGTTGAGTGTGTACAAACAACACCACTGAGCTGTAATATGTACCCTTTATTAAATTCACTGGATGCTTCCCAATTAAGCAGTGCACTATATAGGGAATAGGGTGCCATTTGGGATACACATGCTATACTGTTTCTGTCAGTACCTCTGTGCAGTAGTCATGATGGCGTCCACCACCTCTATGATTCTGTGCAGGGCAGAGTCTGTCCCGATGGTCATGTCAGTGCCACAGAAGTCGTTGTCGATGGAGCCCACCATTCCCACGATGTGCAGCTCTGAGTTGTTCTGGGCAGCCTCCTCATCAATCAGACCTTTAAACAGGATACACAAGACACCACCATTTAACCCACTGGTTTTACTACTGAGTAATGTACACTCATAGGTGGAATGGCTGTATACAGGCTTTGGTATACAGGCTTTGGTAATACCTAGTAATGCATGTCTTACTACATATCATGTGGGAAAATACATTTTTTGCAATTTACGTAAGAAATTAGATATCTAATTTAGTGATCGAGTAGATTACTGTGAACATTTGGTCCACTACATGGACTACAGCGTTCAGTTACCCTGTTGGACAAGTTCTTCCAGTAGTCCGCTCCACTCCTCTCTGAAGAGGTTGGCCCCCGTGAGGCTACCGTCCCCTCCGATCACACACAGGTTGGTGATGCCACGCAGAATCAGTTGGTGGGCAGCCTTTAGACGCCCCTCGTGGCTGCGGAACTCCTTGCAGCGGGCACTGCCAATGACTGTGCCACCCTGACAGTAAAACACAACAGCTAAGAATTCAAATGAATGGATGAATGATGGGTTGCTGGATGGATGACAATTGAATTGATGGATGGATAGGTTGAGGTTGGATAGATAGATGAAGGAAGATTGGGTGGATGGGTGAAGGATAGATGGAGGGATGATGGATGGATGATTGAATGAATGAATGAATGAATGTTGGAAGGATAGATGGATAAATGTGGATGGATGTTGGATGAATGGGCAGATGAAGGTTGGATGGATGGAACACAACAGCTCTAGACCAAAACAATGGATGGCATAATCTGACACAATGGAGCACTGCTGCAGTCATTGATATGCCTCATTAATTCAACCTCTTATTTAGTTTTTTTGTGTTGTGTGGTGTGTTTTGTTATTGTCATTAACTAACAGGTTCATGCAGAATCCACAATGACAAGGCACCTTCCACCCTGTTAGCATCAGGCAGAAATGCAGCTGCGCTCATCTGTCACATGCAATTTGTAAATTACAAGTCTGGGACCACAAATGTATTTATACCATTTGGGATTTGGATTTTATTCTGTATCCCCTTTAGGTGCCAAGGCAGCAGCTACACATCCTGGGTTCCAATCACAATTACATACAATAAAACATGTCTGGGCTGTGTGCTAGTCACTTAAACAGACAGCTCAGTAATTTCAACATGTCAATACCGCTCACAAAGACAAGCAGTAATGCAGTCAATCTCTCCTCCACCCTGAGCCAGGAGAGATTGACATGGATATTATCAATGCTGGCTCTCCGTATACATCTAATGGCCAGATGTGCTGCTCTGTTCTGGTCCTACTGTAATTTGCCTTTGTCCCTCTTTGTGGCACTTGACCATATGACTGGACAGTAGTCCGGGTGCATCAAAACTAGGGCCTGTAGTACTTGTTTTGTTGATAGTGTTGTTAAGGCAGAGCAGCGCTTAATTATGGACAGACCTCTCCCCATCTTAGCTACTGTCGAATCAATATGTTTTGACCATGACAGTTTACAATCCAGGGTTACACCGAGCAGTTTAATCTCCTCAATTTGCTCAATTTCCACATTATTCATTACAAGATTTAGTTGTGGTTTATGGTTTAGTGAATGATTTGTCCCAAATGCTTTTAGTTTTTTTATATTTAGGACCAGCTTATTTCTTGCTACCCATTCTGAAACTGACTGCAGCTCCTTGCTACATAGACACACAGGCTTTACTCAGTGCCAGTGATTTTAAAACGTAAGGGGTCTAGACCGATGCCCTGGGGAATGCCTGAGTACCTGGATTGTGTTGGAGAGGCTTCCATTAAAGAACACCCTCTGTGTTCTGTTAGACAGGTAACTGTCAATCACAACATAGCAGGGGGTGTAAAGACATAACACATCATTATTCCAGACGCAGATTATGATTGATAATGTCAAAAGTTGCATCGAAGTCTAACAAAACAGCCCCCACAGTTTTCTTTTGAATTTTTTTTCTCAGTAATTTGCGTAAGTGCCGTTGAATGTCCTTCCATGTTGAATGCCCTTCCCTATAAGCATGCTGAAAGTCTGTTGCTAATTTGTTTACTTTGAAATAGCGTTGTATCTGGTCAAACACCATTTTTTCCAAAAGTTGACTAATGGTTGGTAACAGGCTGATTGGCTTAAGGGTGCTTTGCTATTCTTAGGTAGCGGAATAACTTTCAGCTCATATTCCTAGCATTGTATACTGTACATAGCCTATGGAAATTCTAAAGAAATCCCTAGTATTTTGCCTAAAGGCACAAATACACACAGTAGTCAGTTCACTGCCCTCCTTACCACTTGTAACATGCTGGAGACACTTTCCCATGATGCCTCTTCTATGTTATCTCCACCGTCTACCATACCCTGGTAACCCTGCAAGGAGAAAAGAAACATTAACATTGGCCTATATTTCATGGCTTTGTCTAATGCAGCTGTATTGACCCTCTGGGAAGAATAAAGTTGGTTTAAGCTTTCACAGTGTCCATCGAGTTCTTACTCTAAAAATAGAACCTAACACCTCTTACATTCAGTGGCAGCATCCCAAATGGCACCCTAATCCCATGTATAGTGCACTACTTTTGACCAGGACCCATAGGAATCTGGTCAAAAGTAGAGCACTATATAGGAAATAGTGCACTACTTCTGACCAGAACCCGATGGGCCCCGATCAAATGTAGGACACAAAATAGGAAACCTTATGGGCCCTGGTTAAAAGTATTGCACTATACAGAGCACTGGACAAAAATAGTGCACTATATAGGGAATAAGGTGCCATTTGGGACAAAGCCAGTGAGTGTGATGTGAGCCTCCTCAATGGAATGCCTTTCATCACTCATTAAACACCAGAGTCTCTAACAATAGACAACACTTAAGCAAAGTTCCCTGCAACTGTTTCCACATGTTATCATTTTAACATTGGTGGCACAAATCCCATTCAAGTCATGGGACCAATATTAGCATTGTTCGCACATCATGTTCAAATCATCTAAGTGACTTTGTTGAGCTTCACCATAAATTGTAGATACTTTTGGATGATTTAGCATGATTGATTTAGCAACGTTAGCATGTGGAAACAGTGCTAGGGAAACAAAACCAACGCATGAATTGCTGTCCTACCTTGTCCATAGACTGCTTACAGGGTAAGGAAACCAATGTGTAATTTTGTAATTTGGGCGAACTATCGCTTTAAGAAGCTACTTATCTATGGGAAACCACCCCCACTACCAACTGCTCCCATTTTCTATAAAGGGCCCTAGTCAAAAGTAGTGCACTATTTAGGGAATTTAGGACTGATCCCATTGTTAACTCGAAATGACACAACGACAAGGTTCCAGTTCAACAACGTTTACTAAACCGTATTAGCACACTACATGGTTTCCATTGCACTCAGGCCAGGTTCATCCACAATGAGACTGCTGCGCAGGCACACTAATAACAGAGTGATAGCCCCGTAAAAACAGAAATATAGGGATACTTAAAACATGAATTTAACACCCATGACATGACAAATTGTTAAATAACCTTACTTCTAATTTTCATGACCCTCATTTGAAAGAAAAGCTTTGCCCCTTGAGCATAGAGCTTGCCAGAATTGATTTGTCTCAGTGTCAGTGGTAGAACGGTACAAGCCCCCAAGTAGTGTCTGTCATGATCTCACCTCATGGATGAAGTAAACTTTAGCTCCCACATAAATACCCATGCGGACCACAGCCCGGACAGCAGCATTCATACCTGCACAATGAGAGAGAGAGAGAGAGAGAGAGAGAGAGAGAGAGAGAGAGAGAGAGAGAGAGAGAGAGAGAGAAAATTAAAAATGGCAGTACATGAATGGCTATTGCATTGCATGTTCCATCCAGTAGACTCCAGACTGAAAACACTCATCAGGGAGATGGAATGAATCACAGAGATAAATCAACCACATTAAAGTGATGTCCCACTGAATCAACGTTGTTTTCAATGAAATGACTTTGAACCAACGTGGAATAGACGTTGAATTGACATCTTTGCCCAATGGGGTGCTTCGTCCAGCAGAGAAAGATGCTTGCATAGCCATCGGCCATGTGTCATTGCATTAATTCAATATCTAATACATTTTCCATTTACAGTCTGAAAACTGATCATAATGATTAGAAAAACTGGCATCTTAGTTGCACCGAAACTGTAAGCACTGATACTGGTACTGTTGGTTGGCTAGTGCCATGCAGTCATGCTAGGATACCTGTAACGATATAAAATGAAGGAGATGAGTCTACACATGGAGAATGGCACAGATTTCTCAATGTGGATTAATAATGATAAACACTTTAAAAGTTATTAATCCACTGGAAGATTTCCTGAAGCATGGCCAATGGCTCTGTGAGTCATTACAGAAATCCCCCTATATACAGAACAAACTGATATTTTCTGGCAGGTAAGACTTGCAAGTGGTTTTTACTAACATCATGTGAGAAAATATGCATACTGCATTCTCTAGTTTACAAGGTAGGCTACAGGATGGAGTGGTTATCAAATTGGCCAGACCTGGATTATGATGGATTCTTATGGGACATTGGCCTCATACAGAGATCCAAACATTTGTCCCAATCGCACCACATTCCTGCTGTGTAGACAGTGGTAGATTACGTGGTAGGTAGTCTTGCACGAAGTGCATGGTCTAATGGCAGCCCACTGTCTACAAAGCAGGAATGTGGTGTGATTGCGACAAAAGTTTGATTCAGCTGTTTATTTGATAGCGAGGGACACATTTAACCAATCACAAGGTAAGTATTGTTCCTAGAGATTATGGATATGTCTTTGTGTGGCAGAGACGTGCAATGTCTCTCTCCACTAATGAGCACTGACTCCCGCCAATTCATGCACATTCATTGTGTAATTGTGTGAATTTGTTTCCCTTTGTTTATCAGTGTTTACCAATTTATTCAATTTTATTTATATTTATTTAACCTTCATTTAACTAGGCAAGTCAGTTAAGAACAAATTCTTATTTACAATGACGGCCTCACTAAATCTCTTGTAGCTAAATATATGCAACACCCCGCAACAATTTTCCAACATCTAGTGGAAAGCATTCCCAGAAGGGTGGAGGCTGTTATAGCAGCAAAGGGGGGACCAACTCCATATTAATGCCCATGATTTTTGAATCAGATGTTTGGTCATGTAGTGTATGTCAGCTTTTAACAAGGCTGGAGAACTGACAGTGTACAAGCTGGTGTTTATGAGCAGAATAGAACAGATCACATTAAGTGGGAGCTGAAAGCCACGCCTGCATTATTATGATAGGCTGCCGCTTCTACAGTATGCTGCCAATTAGCAAATAATGTTGTATGTTGTCAACAGAAGAGTCCATGAAGGCACAGTACGTTACTGGCATGTAGTGCTAGTGGCAGCCAGTTGCCTGTAAATTATTGTGAATTTTACAATAACTTACTGACAAATATTTTCCAGTTAAGAAAATACAAATTCACAGCAACTTCTAACAACAAGTTGCTGTTAAATTGCTGGAAAATGCACAATAACCTCATTACAGAGCAGCTTGTTAGTGACACATGCTCTTACAACATTTCCAGAACAGACAGTGTCAAATGAGGTGCTCAACTTGCACTGGCATAACCCTCAAACTTAATCTGCTACAACACTTCCACTGATGGTTGGCACAAATATACATATATTTGACCGCATCCCCACATATGCTAATGAACCCCACCAGTACATTGCCCCCACCTATCAAAGCGCAGCGAGGATCGTACCTTATATTCAAAATATTTGGTGGAAAAATGTCCCATTATACCTACAATTTACCGAACTGTGAGTTCATATGTGTACCTGCGAAGTGTACCTTTTACTTTTTTTGCACCCCAGTGAACTATACTGTACCCTAACCATACCCTTATTTTTTGAGAGTGTGTTAATACATGTTCCAAGAGGGAAGTATGAACCTGGTGGCACTGCAGAAACATTGACATACTCAACCAAGAGGTTGCAAATTCAAATCCCCAAAGCATTCATGTATACTCTGTGTCAAGTGTCCTTGAGCACTGTTAGTTTTACGTTGATGTAATGTCAGTGGTGATAATTAGACAATTATTTACTAGATTCTGGACAGCTTTAAGCAAAGTGTATGAATGTATTCTTGCCATTAAGTGTGGTGGTGCAGCAGGAAATGTAGCAGGACATTTCAGGTTGCTAGTGAATGAGAGTTCAGGTTTAGGTTTTAAGTTCAAATCCCAGTTAAGGCTGAGTCCCAAGTGTGGTCACAGTACGAAATAATACCGTACTTTTATTACACTAATTGAAATCAGAATACAGCAGCATACTGTCATTTTATAGAAATAATGTCTTCAAGTTATTGGATATACTTTTGGCAAAGTGCAAAAATGCATTCTTGCCAATATAGAGTACAGTATGTATAGCCTATCCCCATTATGTCCACAGACCTGTCACGACTTCTACCGAAGTTGAGGCCCCTCCTTGTTCGGGTGGTGCTCGGCGATCGACGTCACCGGTCTTCTAGCCACCATTGATCAGTTTTTCATTTTCCATTGGTTTTGTCTGGTCTCCTTACACACCTGTTTCTTATCCCAGTAATTACATGTTGTGTATTTAACCCTCTGTTTCCCCTCATATCTTGTCGGTGATTGTTTGTTATGTTATGTACGTGTTGTTTAAGTATCGGTGTGTGACGGGTTATTTGTTTACCCGGATTAGTTTTCTACGTTGGTTTTGGAGTTCGTTTTTTGTTAATAAATACTCCATTTTTTTAAACCACTCTGGTTTCTCCTGCACCTGACCTCCCTGCCACCTACATACACGGATTATGACAGAATCACCGACCATTTTTTTGAAGTCAGCAGGAGAAGATATCCCGGACAAGGAGTTGGAGGAGCGCATCCAGGAGAATGAGGAGAGACCGTTACATCTATGCGCTGCCATGGATCGCGCTGTTCAGATGATGGACCGCTTGGAGAGACGGGAGATTCAGCCAGCGCCTCCACCAGCCCAACCGGGGTCGATCCAAAACGCCCCTTGTCAACCTGAACCGGGTGGTATCCGTCTAGCCATGCCTCGGGGTTACGACGGAAGTGCTGCCAACTGCCGGGGTTTCCTGCTCCAATTAGAACTTTATCTGGCCACGGTCCACCCAGTTCCATCAGATCGTGAGAAGATTTTCGCCCTCGTCTCGTGCCTCACCGGGAGAGCCCTGGAATGGGCCAGCGCTATGGTGGAAGGAGGAGATGCGGCGTTGGACCGTTATGAGGAGTTCATCCGCCGTTTCCGGGCGGTCTTCGACCACCCACCTGAGGGCAGAGCGGCGGGTGAGTGCCTCTACCATCTGAGGCAGGAGACGAGGAGCGCCCAGGATTTTGCATTTGGTTTTGCAGTTAGTTTTTTGTTAATACATACTCCATTTTTTAAACCACTCTGGTTTCTCCTGCACCTGACTTCCCTGCCACCTACATACACGGATTATGACAAGACCTGGTGGCTCAACAGGAACTTCAGGTAGCAAATCAAATCACATTTTATTCATCACATGCGCCTTACTGTGAAATGCTTACTTAAAAGCCCTTAACCAACAGTGCAGTTCAAGAAGAGTTAAGAAAATAGTTCCCAAATAAACTAAAGTAAAAAATAATTAAAAGAAACACAATAAAATAACAATAACGAGGCTATATACAGGGGGTACCGGTACAAAGTCAGTGTGCGGGGGTACAGGTTAGTTGAGGTAATTTGTACATGTAGGTAGGGATGACGTGACTATGCATAGATAATAAACAGCGAGTAGCAGCACTGTACAAGACAAGTGGAGAGGGGGGTCAATGTAAATAGTCCGGTGGCCATTTAATTAATTGTTCAGCAATCTTATGGCTTGGTGTTAGAAGCTGTTAAGGAGCCTTTTGGTCCTAAACTTGGCCAAGAGGTTGTGAGTCCCAAGTTATCCAGGGGAACATTATACAACATTCTAAAAACATTCTTGTCCACAAACAGGGAACTAGATAACACTTGCAGGGGACAATGACTGATTGAATTAATGTCCATTATACATTTGAAACTAAAATAATCTCAACATTTGACACAGCGTTTACACATGTGTGGTTTCATGGTATCACATGTTGAAATTTTGCATCACCATGTTGTCACTTTTATTTCAAATGAGATCATGTTTTCTTCACATGTTGTTACATGTTATCACATTAACTTCACATAAAATCAAGTGATCACATGTTTTTCCCAAAGATTGGAAAGCTGCTGCGGTCATCCCCCTCTTCAAAGGGGGAGATACTCTAGACCCTAACTGCTACAGACCTATATCTATCTTACCCTGCCTTTCTAAGGTCTTCGAAAGCCAGGTTAACAAACACACCGACCATTTCGAATCCCACCGTACCTTCTCCGCTATGCAATCTGGTTTCAGAGCTGGTCATGGGTGCACCTCAGCCACGCTCAAGGTTCTAAACAATATCATAACCGCGGTCGATAAGAGACATTACTGTGCAGCCGTATTCATCGACCTGGCCAAGGCTTTCGACTCTGTCAATCACCACATTCTTATCGGCAGACTCAACAGCCTTGGTTTCTCAAATGATTGCCCCGCCTGGTTCACCAACTACTTCTCTGATAGAGTTCAGCGTGTCAAATCGGAGGGCCTGTTGTCCGGACCTCTGGCATTCTCTATGGGAGTGCCACAGGGTTCAATTCTCGGGCCGACTCTCTTCTCTGTATACATCAATGATGTCGCTCTTGCTGCTGGTGATTCTCTGATCCACCTCTACACAGACGACACCATTCTGTATACTTCTGGCCCCTCTTTGGACACTGTGTTAATAACTAACCTCAAACGAGCTTCAATGCAATACAACTATCCTTCCGTGGCCTCCAACTGCTCTTAAACGCAAGTAAAACTAAATGCATGCTCTTCAACCGATCGCTGCCCGCCCGTCCAGCATCACTACTCTGGACGGTTCTGACTTAGAATATGTGGACAACTACAAATACCTAGGTGTCTAGTTAGATTGTAAACTCTCCTTCCAGACTCACATTAAGCATCTCCAATCCAAAATTAAATCTAGAATCGGCTTCCTATTTCGCAACAAAGCATCCTTCACTCATGCTGCCAAACATACCCTTGTAAAACTGACCATCCTACCAATCCTTGACTTCGGCGGTGTCATTTACAAAATAGCCTCCAACACTCTACTCAACAAATTGGATGCAGTCTATCACAGTGCCATCCGTTTTGTCACCAAAGCCCCATATACTACCCACCACTGCGACCAGTACGCGCTCGTTGGCTGGCCCTCGCTTCATACTCGTCGCCAAACCCACTGGCTCCAGGTCATCTACAAGTCTCTGCTAGGTAAAGCCCCGCCTTATCTCAGCTCACTGGTAACCATAGCAGCACCCACCCGTAGCACGCGCTCCAGCAGGCATATCTCACTGGTCACCCCCAAAGCAAATTGGCCCCCTTTCCTTCCAGTTCTCTGCTGCCAATGACCGGACCGGAACGAACTGCAAAAATCACTGAAGCTGGAGACTCATATCTCCCTCACTAGCTTTAACCCTTTCATGCGTGAGTTCCAAATATCTCTAACGGTCGCCCCAGCGTGAGTTTTTTTATGCACGTGATGTTAGAACGTTCTCTCCCATTCCAGAATGTGATTGTTACTTAACAGTACATTTAATCCGCGCTGCCCTCAAACCAAAGCACGCAAACTGTTTTTATTTATAGTCTGTTTTCAACTTGTTATTTTTAAATAATTTTCTAACAAGTTTTTTATTTTGTAATAACAGTTTGAATTGAGGTGTGTTCCGCCTCATTCATTCACATAAAAGTAGTAATTTTTACTTTTGCGGACCAATACATTTTTGGGACATTTCTGACCTGGACAAAATTCCCCAATATACTTCTCAATTGTTTGTGCAGTTCAAGTCTGCAGACATTTGCTCATCTGCCGTCCTGCATACACGTGTCCATATTTTACGTCTGTTGCCTTCATCGCAATCAAAGTTGTTTTCGTTACCAATAATAACTTTGGAAATGTGTGCGTTTCTATCAAAGTAAGTGCCTTATTACGTTATAATAGTTTCTGCATGTCATGTTATGTCGTTTCTACTGTAGCATAATGTTTTTCTGTATATTCCTTATAACAGTGGACACGCGAGGTAACGTTACTCATGTTACTCACCTTTTATGGTGTTATATTCAATCGTGCTTATGTAGCTAGTTATATTCTTCTATTAGCGCTGTAAAACAATGCTAAATGCGTCAGAAGTATTGGCATGTATTTTGAAGCTACCCTGGAAAAATTGAAACATATCTTATACCACTTGGTCGTTTTCTGAGTGCATTCCACAAAGCTGTTTATCATGTCAGCCTTATCAACTGCCCCCATTTTGAGGTTATAGTCAAGCACGCAGTCTGGTTTGATGTTTCTCTGTCTGGTTTGTTTCTCTCTCCCGTCATATGGTCCACCTTCCCTGTGGCCGACATGGTTGCTGTATGGACAGTGGAGAGGACATGGACGTCTCGTTTGTCATGGCACTCTACTGCCAGCTGTTAACATTTCTTATTTTGTATAACGGGTCATTTAGGATGTCAGTAGCGTTGTTGATGAAATGCAGTCATAGCAGCAGAACTAGAAAGCAGTCTTGGGAAAAGAGGGTGGCAATGAAGGGAGTTGCAAACATAGGATCTCTGCTCCAGTATTCTCTTAGGGAGTTCTTCTTTACTATCCCCAATGTATACATTTCACTAATTGTGGTTGTCCCCCCCACTCCTGGCTCTCTCTTCTCCTGTAGCTCCAAGGCATAGCGATTGGTCTCTGCTATGTCTCCCACCAACTCCTCTGTCAGAAACAACTTGAAGCACTCTGTGTTGCACTCCAGACTGGGACTCATCAACACAAACAGCAGGGCCTGGAGGGGTGAAATGGCTGGCAGCCTTCCAGCTACCACAGAACTCCTGTACTTCATCCACTATCGGTCTGCCTCCATCACCACCAGCATCTTGAAAGGGAACTGGGACTTTGTCAGTGGACAAGGAGTCCTCAGACAAGGGGTCCTCTGTCACTCAGATCTGATTCCTGACTTTCAGACTCAGACTCATTGTCAGAATTTTTTTAAATCTCCAGAATTTCTTCATTTCTGAGTTGTCTCCTTTTGAAAGACATTGCTAATGCTACAGCTTAGCTCATTAGCTACATACATAAACAACAACACTGAATGGCTCAGAGTGGGAGTGAGAGGTTACCGTGATTGACTGACTGCACGCACCATTTGTATCAATAAATCACTATCAGAAAATGTTTTGTGTGGTATTATTGATATATTTACTATTTTATTCACGTTTTTCAATTACCGGTGATAAATCATGCATTCCGATTTTTGCATAGATTGTAATGGGCACATAGTATGTGTGTAAAATAATGTTTTGAAGGTTGTACTGATTATGATGAGCTAAGCTAATTCCAGCTATGTGTGTGGAGCCATGTTTGTTGACATACAATGCATTCTGGGTTTCACTTGATCGTCTGTCGGACCAAAGATGCTATAACAAAATGAGGTGAGTAAAGGTTCACTCATTTTTTGAGAACTTCAGGAAGTGAATGTGGGATGTGAACGATGGTAGACGACACACTCCTTCAACATGCATACTATAAACAGACCAAACTAATCTTGTCTTCTCTTATTATCTTTGGTTTCTGTGAGGTAAAAAAGCATGGCTGCGCACTGAAACTAATCGTTGGATTACTTTTGATTTCTAGAAAGTGTTTTACTCAATTATTTTGATCAACGGTGAGCTCACCCGTGATGTGATTAATTATACAGAGTAATTGCTATTAGCAAATTCATAGTGTAGTTTATGTCAGCCGAGAGTTAGAAAATATGACCGCTTGTGTTGCGTCAATCTTTCCTCAGTGCTAGGACAAATGTAGCCTACATTTTTCCGGTTAGGATGATTGTTTTATGCTATAGATACTTCTGTGAATATCTGAACATTGCATCCAAAAATAAACTGCTCACATTCTGGACATAACTTTGTAAGGACTGTATTTGTGTAAATAGTTTCTGAAAAAAGTGTGGCCAGCTCAAATGCTGACTGTTGCGTCATTCGAAACTGGCCATACTAAATGAGCATTCTAAATGAGTGTTCTAATCACACGTGGTGTGATCGTACACTTCAGGGACCACTGTAGAACGATCACACCCGTGTGATGGTACGTGTGAAAGGGTTAATCACCAGCTGTCAGAGCAGCTCACAGATCACTGCACCTGTACATAGCCCATCTGTAAATAGCCCATCCAACTACCTCACCCCCATACTGTATTTATCTTTGCACCTTTGCATCTTTGCACCCCAAGATCTCTACTTGCACATTCATCTTCTGCACATCTACCATTCCAGTGTTTAATTGCTATATTGTAATTACTTCGCCACCATGGCCTATTTATTGCCTTACTTCCCTTATCCTACCTCATTTGCACACACTGTATATAGACTTTTTCTACTGTATTATTGACTGTATGTTTGTTTATTCCATGTGTAACTCTGTGTTGTTGTATGTGTCAAACTGCTTTGCTTTATCTTGGCCAGGTCGCAGTTGTAAATGAGAACTTGTTCTCAACTAGCCTACCTGATTAAATAAAGGCAAAAAATGTGTTTTTTTCCATAAGGATTTAAGACAAATTAAAGTTATGAACAACTAGCCTATTTCCCAAATATTCTAATAGCCTAAGAAGTTACTGTTGTCCTAAAGTTGCAGCTTTCAAAAATAATGGAAGTCGGAGTCTATAGGCTATTCTCAATCACAGCTTTATGAGTGATATAACAAACAATAGCCCATTAATAAGACAGGCTGATGAGGCAACGCAATTATTATCCAGTTCTCATGACTGTAGACTTTGCTTCTATAAAACCCATTATTTATAACCTCACGACGGTAAAACAGCCTGTTCCTCATCAGCTGACTGTCACTTTGCTCCATCATATGTACAAGACACAGACACAGACAGACACACCTGTTCCGTGCTGAATCTCCACCAGAAATAAATATTACATTTGCCTGCACTTAACCTCTGCTCAGGCTTTCAACAACAATATCTTTCGTAATGATTCGTCCAGATGTAGCATGTGATTTTGCGCTATAGCTCAACGGGGGTTTTACCAGAGGTGTTTGTTTTTTTTATTTAGCTGACACACCTGACTCCAATAACCAACTAATCATGATCTTCAGTTAAAAATTAAAATGAGTTTAATCAGCTGTGTTTGCTAGGGATGGGGGAAAGTGTGACACCAATCAGGCCCCCGAGGACTGGAGTTGCCCAGGCCTGGTATAGCACAATATTTTATGAGTACATAATCACCATAGGACAAAGGTTGACATCGCCCAACCCTATTGTGGAGAGCTAGAATTGTCATTACATGGTCATAAATGAAACTTGTAGGCTTCTGTCACTGGTGCTCTGGTGAGAAAGGGAGTAGCCTACTACTCTACTCCCCACCACGTCACACTTCAATGACAGATAGGCTATTACTGCAAATGTAGCCTACTACAGTATCCTAAATTCAGTGGAAATCTCAGCCTACTGTAGCCTGTATGCCAATAAGACAGTCCATATTCAGAGAGTACAATATTGTTACTGGATGACAGCCAGGCATGAAGCAATGAAGGGCTGAGTCACTATTACTCTATTACTACCACAGTCCTTAACTGGGATGTCAGTTGGGTTTCCACATTATTGTAGTCTCCTGAGCCTCATTTTTGTTCTCTCTAAAGGACATTCGTTTTTGGTCCGTATCTCTAAGACCATACTTGCCACTGTGTTAGGTCCTGTTGTACCTTAGAGAGGACATTCTGGGTTTTTCAATGATACCATATGTGTATGAGTGTCACCTTGATAATTTCTTCTTTCTGGTTCTTCAAAATGGCAACCATCACAATTCCCATTACAATTAGCACATTTTATGGTAAGTGTGTGTAATTGTGTAATTATCATTTTTGTGAGTTTGATATTCAAATTGTTTCTAATAGATAAATATCTCAGTAACAGTTTGGTGAGTTTTCAGAGCAGCCTTTGTAGTGGACATCAGGATGTACTATGTTTTCTACTGTAATGTTACATTTGTCATGTTATCAACTGAGATTCACTGAGATAATTTTATGGACAATAATATAAAAATATATATATATATATATATTTTTTTTTGTTTTTATTTTTTTTTATGTTCTTTGTAAGATGTTTTTTCCCACCCCAAACACTTATGTGATGTAAAAAAAAAAGAGGATAGTCAGAGAGGAAGAGGCAAAGCGAAAGGTTTTACTCTGCCCAAAATCTGTCCACGAAAATAAGCCCAAGAAGTGAGGAATTTTTGTATGGAGATCAACGAGAGTGTAGAGGATAATCAGAGAGGAAGAGGCAAAGCGAAAGGTTTTACTCTGCCCAAAATCTGTCCATGAAAATAAGCCCAAGAAGTGAGGAATTTTTGTATGGAGATCAACGAGAGTGTAAAATTGGTCAACACATTTTGTTATTGCTAATTTGCTTGATCAAATAGAAGATGGTTAGGTTGTTACGAATGTTACGAATGGACTGATATAAGTGGATGCATGTGAAGTTGAACCTGTTCTATAGATAGAGTACTCATCATGGATATAACCTATTTAAGCATGGACATTGCCATTTTAAAGTAGTCAACAGGGTGGGGATTGGGAGCAATCAGCCAATGAAGAAGAAAATTGAATACTTTAAATGGAGATATGTCATAGACGTTACAATGGCAGATACAAAGATGAGTCCTCTATCTCTATGGCCTGTTGTTCACACCTGTATGTGACCTCTCATTGGCTAGAAAGGTCCCACCAGATCTCGCCTCCTCCCACCTGCCTTCCATCTTTGAGGACATGTATTTCCATTGGTATAATGGTCACTTGACTATCTTGTCAATATAATATACAATCTTTGGAATAGTGACGCATAGACGCAAAACCAATGATGTACAGTTGAAGTCAGGATACAGTGTATTTCACAACACAGGCGTATGTACGCATACAACCTCTTCTTTTCAGCACTACTGACCCTTCGAGATAGAAGCAAGCAAAGTAAAAAACAGCAGGCCAGTGAAACAGACATAACACTGTGTTTGAAGGCTCTAAGTAAGGCCACAATATTAGGGCCATGCACAGTAACAATCTTTAAAGCTGTAGAGTCGGGTTGGGTGATACACTATATATACAAAAGTATGTGGACACCCCTCAGATTAGTGGATTCGGCTATTTCAGCCACACCCATTGCTGACAGGTGTATAAAATCGAACACACAGCCATGCAATCTCCACAGAGAAACATTGGCAGTAGAATGGCCTTACTGAAGAGCTCAGTGACCTTCAACGTGGCACCGTCATAGGATGCCACCTTTCCAACAAGTCAGTTCGTCAAGTTCCTGCCCTGCTACAGCTGCCCCGGTCAAATGCAAGTGCTGTTATTGTGAAGTGGAAACATCTAGGAAAAAACAACGGCTCAGACGCAAAGTTTTAGGCCACACAAGCTCACAGAACGGGACCGTGGAGTACTGAAGTCCTTGGTTGAAACACTCACTACCAAGTTCCAAACTGCCTCTGGAAGCAATGTCAGCACAAGAACTGTTTGCTTGGGGCTTCACAAAATGGGTTTTCATGGGCAATCACCATGCGCAATGCCATCTGGCAGTCCGACGAATGAATCTGGGTTTGGCAGATGCCAGGATAACGCTACCTGCCCCAATGCATAGTGCCAACTGTAAAGTTTGGTGGATGAGGAATAATGTTTTTTCATGGTTAGGACTAGGCTCCTTAGTTCCAGTGAAGGGAAATGATAACGCTACAGCATACAATGAGATTCTATACGATTCTGTGCTTCCAACTTTGTGGCTACAGTTTGGGGAAGGCCCTTTCCTGTTTCAGCTTGACAATGCCCCTGTGCACAAAGCGAGGTCCACGCAGAAATGGTTTCTCGTGATCAGTGTGAAAGAACTTGACTGGCCTGCACAGAGCCCTGACCTCAACCCCATCGAACACTTTTGGGATGAATTGGAACGCCAACTGCGAGCCTTACATAATCGCCCAATATCAGTGCCTAACCTCACTAGTTCTCTTCCCAGAAGGGTGAAGGATGTTATAGCAGCAAAGGGGGGACCAACTTCATATTAATGCCAATGATTTTTGAATCAGATGTTTGGTCATGTAGTGTATGTCAGCTTTTAACAAGGCTGGAGAACTGACAGTGTACAAGCTGGTGTTTATGAGCAGAATAGAACAGATCACATTAACTGGGATGATATGCCTTCTCATGGGAGCTGAAAGCCACGCCTGCAATATTATGATAGGCTGCCGCTTCTACAGTATGCTGCCAAAAAGCAAGTAATGTTGCATGTTGTCAACAGAAGAGTCAGTGAAGGCACAGAACGTTACTGGCATGTATTGCTCGTGGCAGCCAGTTGCCTGTAAATTGTTGTGAATTTTACAATAACTTACTGACAAATGTTTTCCAGTTAATTAAGAAAATACAAATTCACAGCAACTTCTAACAACAAGTTGCTCTTAAATTGCTGGAAAATGCACAATAACCTCATTACAGAGCAGCTTGTTAGTTAGTGACACATGCTCTTACAACATTTGCAGAACAGACAGTGTCAAATGAGGTGCTCAACTTGCACTGGCATAACCCTCAAACTTAATCTGCTACAACACTTCCACTGATGGTTGGCACAAATATACAAATATTTGACCGTGTCCCCAAATATGCTAATGAACCTCACCAGTACATTGCCCCCACCTATCAAAGCGCAGCGAGGATCGTACCTTATATTCAAAATATTTGGTGAAAAAATTTCCCATTATACAGTTGAAGTCAGAAGTTTACATACACCTTAGCCAAACACGTTTAAACTCAGTTTTTCACAATTCCTGACATTTAATCATAGTAAAAATCCCCTGTCTTAGGTCAGATAGGATCATCACTTTATTTTAAGAATGTGAAATGTCAGAATAATAGTAGAGAGAAGGATTTATTTCAGCTTTTATTTCTTTCATCACATTCCCAGTGGGTCAGAAGTTTACATACACTCAATTAGAATTTGGTAGCATTGCCTTTCAATTTTTTTACTTGGGTCAAACGTTTCGGGTAGCCTTCCGCAAGCTTCCCACAGTAAGTTGGGTGAATTTTGGCCCATTCCTCCTGACAGAGCTGGTTTAACTGAGTCAGGTTTGTAGGCCTCCTTGCTCACACCCGCTTTTTCAGTTCTGCCCACAAATTGTCTATGGGATTGAGGTCAGGGCTTCATGATGGCCAATCCAATACCGTGGCCATTTTGCCACAACTTTGGAAGTAAACTTGGGGTCATTGTCCATTTGGAAGACCCAGTCTTGAGATGTTGCTTCAATATATCCACCAAATTTTCCATCTTCATGATGCCATCTATTTTGTGAAGTGCACCAGTCCTTCCTGCAGCAAAGCACCCCCACAACATGATGCTGCCACCCCCTGCTTCACGGTTGGGATGGTGTTCTTTGGCTTGCAAGCCGCCCCCTTTTTCCTCCAAACATAACGATGGTCATTATGGCCAAACAGTTCTATTTTTGTTTCATCAGACCAGAGGACATTTCTCCAAAATGTACAATCTTTGTCCCCATGTGCAGTTACAAACCGTAGTCTGGCTTTTTTGTGGCGCTTTTGGAGCAGTGGCTTCTTCCTTGCTGAGTGGCCTTTCAGGTTATGTCGATATAGGACTCGTTTTACTTTGGATAGAGATACTTTTGTACCTGTTTCCTCCAGCATCTTCATGTAACAGTATAGCTTCCATCCCTCTCCTTGCCCCAGGGACCCTCTGCACACATCGACAACAGTCACCCTCGAAGCATCGTTACCCATCGCTCCACAAAAGCCGCGGCCCTTGCAGAGCAAGGGGAACAACTACTTCAAGGTCTCAGAGCGAGTGACGTCACCGACTGAAACTCTATTAGCGCGCACCCCGCTAACTAGCTAGCCATTTCACATCGGTTACATTCACAAGGTCCTTTGCTGTTGTTTTGGGATTGATTTGCACTTTTCGCACCAAAGTACGTTCAGAACCCGTCTCTTTCCTGAGCGGTATGATGGCTGCGTGGTCTCATGGTGTTTATACTTCTGTACTATTGTTTGTACAGATGAACGTGGTACCCTCAGGCGTTTGGAAATTGCTCCCAAGGATGAACCAGACTTGTGGAGGTCTACAATTTTTTTCTGAGGTCTTGGCTGATTTCTTTTGATTTTCCCATGATGTCAAGCAAAGAGGCACTGCGTTTGAAGGTAGGCCTTGAAATACATCCGCAGGTACAGCTCCAATTGACTTAAATTATGTCAATTAGCCTACCAGAAGCTTCTAAAGCCATCACATAATTTTCTGGAATTTTCCAAGCTGTTTAAAGGCACAATCAACTTAGTGTATGTAAACTTCTGACCCACTGGAATTGTTGGAAAAATTACTTGTGTCATGCCTAATCGACTTGCCAAAACTATAGTTTGTTAACAAGAAATTTGTGGCGTGGTTGAAAAACGAGTTTTAATGACTCCAACCTAAGTGTATGTAAACTTCCAACTTCAACTGTATATAAACCCTTGACTGGACATTGAGAGGCTTTGAACCCTTGACTGGGCATTGAGAGGCTTTGACCAACAGAGCAGCCATATTGGCATTCCCCAGTAGGAGCAGTCCTCCATAGGAATGAATGGAATTCTACAGTATTTCAATTAAATGTTTCAAGAACAAAATTACATGTATTTAAGTATGTTTTGGTTGTAGTGGGGACAGTAACATTAGTCATCTCCAAAAATGTATACTCTAAGGAAAATGTTTTCATATATTTTCCTTTTTTATGCTTAGCTCACATAACATAATTTAAAAGTATTCATTAAGATATCTGTAATAGAATAAGCGTGGCAAAAACGAATGTAGACATTCATAAATGCATTTCTATCACTTCCAAAATATTTTTACAAGGTAGGGGCGTGCCAAGATGGAGGTCCGATGGCTTCAACATAGCTCCCCCAATCGGACATCTAGTTTAAATATAAACCATTGGGAAAACCCCGCTACTTCCCGCTCCTCACGTAGGCCTGGCCTACAGTACATGGCACCCACCCTTCCTCACGACTCAAGTGGATGTCTTCCCATCTGTCATGCACGCTACAAGACCTGTGTTTTAACGGACAGAGGAAGTCGATGATGAAAGGCATTGCAACAGTCTATAACGTTACATTCATTACAATATTGGGTACACGTCAATGATGGAATTTGAGGTGTAGGTTTATACCTTGCTCTCTAAAATCTTGGCATGTAGACTTTAACATGCAGGGCGCGATAGCTGCAGACTGACATGTCTGCGCCACGTTATCTACCCAACGATTGGAAGTCTGCAATGCAGGCTTCAGTAACCTCAAAGATGGTATCATAACTTATTTGCTCCTATAGGCTACATGTGTTTTCCTCCTATAGGCTACATGTGTTTTATCGGTTATAAGAGTGCATAATCACATTTCTTTAAATTACGAGAAATTGTAACATAACTTCCAAATAATTCCACAAATAATGGTTAGGCCCCTATATTTTAAATGTTTCTGTTGAATAGCTTATACGACTGTCAGTGTCAATACTCAACCATATCATCTGTTGCATAATTTTGTTGACCATAAGATAACAAATAGGCCTACTGTAAGATAAATTGATCCTTTAGGCTAAACAATGCCAATGACAGCCCTTGGAAAAATGATAACTCAACAGTTTGTTTCCATTTTAGTATCATGTAGTTATTACACTGTAATCCATTTGATACAATATATCACTCTTATCCACTTGTTTCAATAATCGATACCTTGAGCATCTCCTCCGCTTGTCAGAACGCCGATGGATTTCCCGGCGCCAGAGAGATTCTCAAATAACTTCTTTGTGTCCTGCTGCTTCGCCATGGCTCCTCTTCTATCCTTCACAAATATAATATCTGAACACCGGTAGTCTTATTTTGTTTTGAAATAAAATAAGTGATGCAGTGGTTACGCCCTCTTTTCCTGCTCTCGACACGCTCATCTCCCCACTGTTCCCGATGGCAGCAGTGAGCCTATGGGGGAGCTTTCCTCCTGTAATTAATTCATTGACAGTGCTGTTATCCAATAGATTACTGAATAACGTATATTCCTCAAACTTTTCTGACCAATTGGGTCCGTAGAAACTACTACAGCGACAAGATGGTAGAGACTAGGAAGGTTTCCACTACTTCCCACAGCCACAAAGTCAAAATTGGATATAGATTTTTTTCTTGGATATTTTTGGTCTTAATTTAAGGTTAAGGTTAGGCATAAGGTTCGCGGTATGGTTAAGGTTAGGTTAAAGGTTATGGTTAGGTTTAAAATCACATTTTAATAAGATAAACTGTATAAATAGGCGGGGTTTATGCCTTTGAGGCTGTGGTAACTAGTGACGACCGAGGAACAGTTAAACAGGAAGCAATTGAGTAAAGTGCTGTAGAGACGGTTGTACTTCTGGCAGGTTCTCCCATCTCAGCCAAGGAACACTGTAGTTATATCAGAGTGGTCTTGGTCACCACCCTGACTAAGGTCATTCTTGCCGGGTTGCTCAGTTTGGTCGGACGGACAGTTCTAGACAGAGTCTGGGTAGTTTCATATTTTTCCCATTTCCCAATGATGGAGACCACTGTGCTCTTGGAAACTTTCAACACTATAAAAATAGTTGTATACCCTTCCCCAGATATATGCCTCATCACAATTCTATCTTGGAGTTCGTTGGACTTCATGGTATAGTTTTTGCTCTGACCATGCACTGTCAGCTGTGGGACCTTATATAGACAGGTGTGTTTCTTTATAAATCATGTCCAAACTACTGAATTGGCCACATGTGGACTCCAATCAAGTTGTAGTGACAGCTCAAGGAGGATCAAAGGCCATTATAAAATTCAGGCTATAGCACAATAAAATGTGGAATAAATCAAGGGGTATGAATACTTTCTGAAGGCACTGTAGGTATCCAGTCGCAGCAGTCATGGAGTGTGTGTGTAGCGTGGGCGTGTGTGTGAGAGAGTGGGAGTGTGTTTGTGTGTGTGTTCGAGTCTAGGTGTGAGAGTGTGTGAGTGTGTATATGTGTGTTAGGGTGCAGGGAGTCAGTGCAAGAGACGGGTTGAAGATTTCAGTGCTCTGATGGCTTGTGAGTAAAAGCTGTGTCTGAGCCTGGAGGTCTGGGACCCGATGATGGTATTATTATTTAATAATAATGATGGTATTAAAGGTCACATAACCCCCACTAAGCTTGTTACAATCCTTAGGTACAGTAGACTTAATTTTTGCTTTAGTCTAGACTGAAATGATACCTCTGGAGGGGTGGTATTAGAATATTTATGTGAAGCATAATTTGCATGGCCAGAAAAGAGAGAGTGGTACACACTGGTAGAAAGGATAAGGAAGATGAAGAATTAACACCAGGATAATATGTCAGTAGCATGCAGCATTCTTCCTTGAAAGCCTCCCCTTGAACCTGAATGAAAGGCCAGGTGGAGAACAGTAGATCATTTTGTGTGTATGTTATTCTCCGAGTCAATATGACAAGCGGTGATGCAGAAGTTCTAAATATAGTCAGCCTTGTGCTCGAGGTGATGGAGAGGGCGAGGAGGAGGGTGGAGCACACAGCACTGGAGGTGAGGGGGGGGCACACAGCTCTGGCCATAGTCATCATTATTATAAAATAATAATACCATCATCGGGTCCCAGACCTCCAGGCTACGTCACAGCCCTTAAATGCAAGTAAAACTAAATGCATGCTCTTCAACCGATCTCTGCCCGCACCTGCCCGCCCGTCCAGCATCACTTCTCTGGACAGTTCTGACTTAGAATATGTGGACAACTACAAATACCTAGGTGTCTGGTTAGACTGTAAACTCTCCTTCCAGACTCACATTAAGCATCTCCAATCCAAAATTAAATCTAGAATTGGCTTCCTATTTCTCAATAAAGCATCCTTCACTCATGCTGCCAAACATACCCTTGTAAAACTTACCTTCCTACCGATCCTTGACTTTGGCGATGTCATTTACAAAATAGCCTCGAACTCTCTACTCAGCAAATTGGATGCAGTCTATCACAATGCCATCCGTTTTGTCACCAAAGCCCCGTATACTACCCACCACTGCGACCTGTATGACCTCGTTGGCTGGCCCTCGCTGTGGTTGTTCTACTGGATATTATAGGTGAATGCACCAATTTGTAAGTCGCTCTGGATAAGAGCGTCTGCTAAATGACTTAAATGTAAATGTATATTCGTTGCCAAACCAACTGGCTCCAGGTTATCTATAAGTCTTTGCTAGGTAAAGCCCAGCCTTATCTCAGCTCACTGGTCACCATAGCAGCACTCACCCAAAGCACGCGCTCCAGCAGGTATATTTCACTGGTCACCCCCAAAGCCAATTCCTCCTTTGGCCGCCTTTCCTTTCAGTGCTCTGCTGCCAATGACTGGAACGAATTGCAAAAATCACTGAAGCTGAAGACTCATATCTCCCTAACTTTAAGCACCAGCTGTCAGAGCAGCTCACAGATCACTGCACCTGTACATAGCCCATCTGTAAATAGCCCATCCAACTACCTCATCCCCATACTGTTATTTTTTTCTTCTTCTCCTTTGCACCCCAGTATCTCTACTTGCACATTCATCTTCTGCACATCTATCACTCCAGTGTTTATTGCTAAATTGTAATTATTTCGCCACTATGGCCTATTTATTGCCTTACCTCCCTTATCCTACCTAATTTTCACACACTGTATATATACTTTTATCTTGTGTTATTGACTGTATGTTTGTTTACTCCATGTGTAACGTTGTGTTGTTGTATGTGTCACACTGCTTTGCTTTATCTTGGCCAGGTCGCAGTTGTAAATGAGAACTTGTTCTCAACTAGCCCAGAGTAATTGTGTCTGGCCCCCTCCCAGTTAGGGGGAGTGATGAGCTCTACAGCAGAGTCTCACAACTCAATCGCTGGATGAAAACTGTGTTCTGCCCCTCCCAAAAGATAGAATTTGTAGATAACTGGCCCTCTTTCTGGGACTCACCCACAAACAGGACCAAGCCTGGCCTGTTGAGGAGTGACGGACTCCAATCCTAGCTGGAGGGGTGCTCTCATCTTATCTACGAACATAGACAGGGCTCTAACTCCTCTTGCTCCAGAATGAAATAGGGTGCAGGCCAGGCAGCAGGCTGTTAGCCAGCCTGCCAGCTTAGTAGAGTCTGCCATTAGCACAGTCAGCGTAGTCAGCTCAGCTTTCCCCATTGAGACCGTGGCTGTGCCTCGATCTAGGTTGGGCAAAATTAAAAATGGCGGTGTTCGCTTTAGTAATCTCACTAGTATAAAGACCTCCTCCATTCCTGCCATTATTGAAAGAGATTGTGATACTTCACATCTCAAAATTGGGTTACTTAATGTTAGATCCCTCACTTCCAAGGCAGTTATAGTCAATGAACTAATCACTGATCATAATCTTGATGTGATTGGCCTGACTGAAACATGGCTTAAGCCTGATGAATTTACTGTGTTAAATGAGGCCTCACCCCCTGGTTACACTAGTGACCATACCCCCCGTGCATCCGGCAAAGGCGGAGGTGTTGCTAACATCTACGATAGCAAATTTCAATTTACAAAAAAAAAAACAATGACGTTTTCGTCTTTTGAGCTTCTAGTCATGAAATCTATGCAGCCTACTCACTCACTTTTTATAGCTACTGTTTACAGGCCTCCTGGGCCATATGCAGTGTTCCTCACTGAGTTCCCTGAATTCCTATCGGATCTTGTAGTCATAGCAGATAATATTCTAATTTTTGGTGACTTTAACATTCACATGGAAAAGTCCACAGACCCACTCCAAAAGGCTTTCGGAGCCATCATCGACTCAGTGGGTTTTGTCCAACATGTCTCTGGACCTATTCACTGCCACAGTCATACTCTGGACCTAGTTTTGTCCCATGGAATAAATGTTGTGGATCTTAATGTTTTTCCTCATAATCCTGGATTATCGGACCACCATTTTATTGCGTTTACAATTGCAACAAATAATCTGCTCAGACCCCAACCAAGGAGCATTAAAAGTCGTGCTATAAATTCTCAGATAACCCAAAGATTCCTTGATGCCCTTCCAGACTCCCTCTGCCTACCCAAGGACGTCAGAGGACAAAAATCAGTTAACCACCTAACCGAGGAACTCAATTTAACCTTGCGCAATACCCTAGATGCAGTTGCACCCCTAAAAATTAAAAACATCTGTCATAAGAAACTAGCTCCCTGGTATACAGAAAATACACGAGCTCTGAAGCAAGCTTCCAGAAAATTGGAACGGAAATGGCGCCACACCAAACTGGAAGTCTTCCGACTAGCTTGGAAAGACAGTACCGTGCAGTATCGAACAGCCCTCACTGCTGCTCGATCATCCTATTTTTCCAACTTAATTGAGGAAAATAAGAACAATCCGAAATTTCTTTTTGATACTGTCGCAAAGCTAACTAAAAAGCAGCATTCGCAAATGGAGGATGGCTTTCACTTCAGCAGTAATACATTTATGAACTTCTTTGAGGAAAAGATCATGATCATTAGAAAGCAAATTACGGACTCCTCTTTAAATCTGGGTATTCCTCCAAAGCTCCATTGTCCTGAGTCTGCACAACTCTGCCAGGACCTTGGCTCAAGGGAGATACTAAAGTGTTTTAGTACTATATCTCTTGACACAATGATGAAAATAATCATGGCCTCCAAACCCTCAAGCTGCATACTGGACCCTATTCCAACTAAACTACTGAAAGAGCTGCTTCCTGTGCTTGGCCCTCCTATGTTGAACATAATAAACGGCTCTCTATCCACCGGATGTGTACCAAGCTCACTAAAAGTGGCATTAATAAAGCCTCTCTTGAAAAAGCCGAATCTTGACCCAGAAATTATAAAAAACTATCGGCCTATATCGAATCTTCCATTCCTCTCCAAAAGTTTAGAAAAAGCTGTTGCACAGCAACTCACTGCCTTCCTGAAGACAAACAATGTATACGAAACGCTTCAGTCTGGTTTTAGACCCCATCATAGCACTGAGACTGCAACTTGTGAAGGTGGTAAATGACCTTTTAATGACGTCAGACCGAGGCTCTGCATCTGTCCTCGTGCTCCTAGATCTTAGTGCCGCTTTTGATACCATCGATCACCACATTCTTTTGGAGAGATTGGAAACCCAAATTGGTCTACATGGACAAGTTCTGGCCTGGTTTAGATCTTATCTGTCGGAAAGATATCAGTTTGTCTCTGTGAATGGTTTGTCCTCTGACAAATCAATTGTAAATTTCGGTGTTCCTCAAGGTTCCGTTTTAGGACCACTATTGTTTTCACTATATATTTTACCTCTTGGGGATGTCATTCGAAAACATAATGTTAAATTTCACTGCTATGCGGATGACACACAGCTGTACATTTCAATGAAACATGGTGAAGCTCCAAAATTGCCCTCGCTAGAAGCCTGTGTTTCAGACATAAGGAAGTGGATGGCTGCAAACTTTCTACTTTTAAACTCGGACAAAACAGAGATGCTTGTTCTAGGTCCCAAGAAACAAAGAGATCTTCTGTTCAATCTGACAATTAATCTGGATGGTTGTACAGTCGTCTCAAATAAAACTGTGAAGGACCTCGGTGTTACTCTGGACCCTGATCTCTCTTTTGAAGAACATATCAAGACTGTTTCAAGGACAGCTTTTTTCCACCTACGTAACATTGCAAAAATCAGAAACTTTCTGTCCAAAAATGACGCAGAAAAATTAATCCATGCTTTTGTTACTTCTTGGCTGGACTACTGCAATGCTCTACTTTCCGGCTACCCGGATAAAGCACTAAACAAACTTCAGTTAGTGCTAAATACGGCTGCTAGAATCCTGACTAGAACCAAAAAATTTGATCATATTACTCCAGTGCTAGCCTCCCTACACTGGCTTCCTGTTAAGGCAAGGGCTGATTTCAAGGTTTTACTGCTAACCTACAAAGCATTACATGGGCTTGCTCCTACCTATCTTTCCGATTTGGTCCTGCCGTACATACCTACACGTACGCTACGGTCACAAGACGCAGGCCTCCTAATTGTCCCTAGAATTTCTAAGCAAACGGCTGGAGGTAGGGCTTTCTCCTATAGAGCTCCATTTTTATGGAATAGTCTGCCTACCCATGTGAGAGACGCAGACTCAGTCTCAACCTTTAAGTCTTTACTGAAGACTCATCTCTTCAGTAGGTCCTATGATTAAGTGTAGTCTGGCCCAGGAGTGTGAAGGTGAACAGAAAGGCTGGAGCAACGAACCGCCCTTGCTGTCTCTGCCTTGCCGGTTCCCCTCTTTCCACTGGGATTCTCTGCCTCTAACCCTATTACAGGGGCTGAGTCACTGACTTACTGCTGTTCTTCCATGCCGTCCATGGGAGGGGTGCGTCACTTGAGTGGGTTGAGTCACTGACGTGGTCTTCCTGTCTGGGTTGGCGCCCCCCCCTTGGGTTGTGCCATGGCGGAGATTTTTGTGGGCTATACTCGGCCTTGTCTTCGGACGGTAAGTCGGTGGTTGTAGACATCCCTCTAGTGGTGTGGGGGCTGTGCTTTGGCAAAGTGGGTGGGGTTATATCCTGCCTGTTTGGCCGTGTCCGGGGGTATCATCGGATGGGGCCACAGTGTCTTCTGATCCCTCCTGTCTCAGCCTCCAGTATTTATGCTGCAGTAGTTTATGTGCCGGGGGGCTAGGGTCAGTCTGTTTCATCTGGAGTATTTTCTTGTCTTATCCGGTGTCCTGTGTGAATTTAAATATGCTCTCTCTAATTCTCTCTTTCTCTCTTTCTCTCGGAGGACCTGAGCCCTAGGACCATGCCTCGGGACTACCTGGCATGATGACTCCTTGCTGTCCCCAGTCCACCTGGCCATGCTGCTGCTCCAGTTTCAACTGTTCTGCCTGCGGCTACGGAACCCTGACCTGTTCACCGGACGTGCTTGTTGCACCCTCGACAACTACAATGATTATTATTATTTGACCATGCTGGTCATTTATGAACATTTTAACATCTTGACCATGTTCTGTTATAATATCCACCCGGCACAGCCAGAAGAGGACTGGCCACCCCTCATAGCCTGGTTCCTCTCTAGGTTTCTTCCTAGGTTTTTGGCCTTTCTAGGGAGTTTTTCCTAGGGAGTTTTTCCTAGCCACCGTGCCTCTTTCACATGCATTGCTTGCTGTTTGGGGTTTTAGGCTGGGTTTCTGTACAGCACTTTGAGATTTCAGCTGATATACGAAGGGCTATATAAATAAATTTGATTTGATTTTGATTTGATACCTGGTTAAATAAAGGTGAAATAAAAATAAAAAGTCTGATATTGCACATACAACACAGAGCAGGTTTGGTCCTGCATGTGACCACAAGTAGTTTCTCATTGGCAGCCTTACCTGGCCGGGAGTTGCTCAAGGAGATTAGGTTCTGGGTGCTACACACAACTCATGTTGCGTAAACATCTCCTTTGTTTCTAAGGTTTCTAACTGGTTGGTTGTTCAGTGTTGGTTGTTTAACCCTATCCAAAAGGGCAAACACATGCAGGCATGCAAGTTGTCTAAACACTGTGTCTGAAATGATTTTTCAAACAATAAAAGAAAAAAAGGCATCACTGTTTTCCTAAACTTTACTGTTTTACTACTTAAACATGTGCCCATGAATTCCAAATTAATAGTTTTTGTCATAGAATTCCAGTTCATTTGGGTGTTCATTTGATGATGAGAAAAGTCTACCCTAACCAGAAACCGTGGATCGATGGTAGCATTCACGCAAAACTGAAAGTGCGAACCACCGCATTTAACCATGGCAAGGTGACTGGGAATATGGCAGAAAATAAACAGTATAGTTATTCACTCCGCAAGGCAATCAAACAAGCTAAACGTCAGCATAGAGATAAAGTGGAGTCGCAATTCCACGGCTCAGACACGAGACGTATGTGGCAGGGACGACAGACAATCACAGACTACAAAAGGAAAACTAGCCATGTCGCCGAGACCGACGTCTTGCTTCCCGAACAGGCGAAACAAATTCTTCGCACGCTTTGAGGGTAACACAGTGCCACCGACGCGGCCCGCTACCAAGGACTGTGGGCTCTCGCTCTCCTTCTCCGGGGATAACGTGAGTAAAACATTTAAACGTGTTAACCCTCGCAAGACTGCCAGGCCCAGACGGCATCCCTAGTAATGTCCTCAGAGCATGTTTACGGGCATATTCAATCTTTCCCTATCCCAGTCTGCTGTCCCCACATGCTTCAAGATGGCCACCATTGTTCCTGTACCCAAGAAGGCAAAGGTAACTGAACTTAATGACTATGGCCCCATAGCACTCACCTCTGTCATCATGAAGTGCTTTGAGAGACTAGTCAAGGATCATATCACCTCTACCTTACCTGCCACCCTAGACCCACTTCAATTTGCTTACCGCCCCAATAGATCCACAGACGATGCAATCGCCATCAATCTGCACAATGCCCTATCCCATCTGGACAAGAGGAATACCTGCGTAAGAATGCTGTTCATTGACTACAGCTCAGCATTCAACACCATAGTACCCTCCAAGCTCATCATTAAGCTCGAGGCCCTGGGCTCCTCTGCAACTGGGTCCTGGACTTCCTGATGGGCCGTCCCCAGGTGGTGAAGGTAGGAAACATCACCTCCACTCCACAGATCCTCAACACTGGGGCCCCACAAGGGTGCGTGCTCAGCCCCCCCCCCCCCTTACCCCCTGTTCACCCATGCCTGCATGGCCAAGCACGCCTCCAACTCAATCATCAAGTTTGCAGACAACACAACAGTAGTATGCTTGATTACCAACAATGACGAGACAGCCTACAGGGAGGAGGTGAGGGCTCTGGGAGTGTGGTGCCTGGAAAACAACCTCTCACTCAACGTCAACAAAACAAAGGAGATGATCGTGGACTTCAGGAAACAGCACAGGGTGCACCCCCCTATACACATCAATGGGACCGCAGTGGAGAAAGTGGAAAGCTTCAAGTTCCTTGGTGTACACATCACTGACAAACTGAAATGGACCACCAACACAGACAGTGTGGTGAAGAAGGCGCAACAGAGCCTTTTCCACCTCAGGAGGCTAAAGAAATGTGGCTTGTCACCTAAAACCCTCACAAATTTTTACAGATGCACAATTGAAAGCATCCTGTTGGGCTGTATCACCGCCTGGTACAGCAACTGAACCGCCCGCAACTGCAAGGCTCTCTAGAGGGTGGTGCGTTCTTCCCAACGCATTACTGGGGGAAAACTACCCGCCCTCCAGGACACCTACAGCACCCGATGTCACAGGAAGGCCAAAAAGATCATCAAGGACATCAACTACCCGAGCCACTGCCTGTTCACCCCGCTATCATCCAGAAGGCGAGGTCAGTACAGGTGCATCAAAGCTGGGACCGAGAGACTGAAAAACAGCTTCTATCTCAAGGCCATCAGACTGTTAAACAACATCACTAGCACATTAGAGGCTGCTGCCTATAGGCATAGACTAGGAATCACTGGCCACTTTAAGGAATCGAACACTAGTCACGTTAATAATGTTTACAAATCTGGCATTACTCACCTCATATGTATTTACTGTATTATATGCTATCTTAGTCACTTAATGTTTACATATCTGGCATTACTCATCTCATGTGTATATACTGTTTTCTATACTATTCTACAGTATCTTAGTCCATTCCGCTCTGACATCGCTAGTCCATATGTGTATAGTCTTAATTCATTCCTACTTAGATTTGTGTGTTCGGGTATATGTTGTGTAATTTGCTAGATATTACTTGTTAGATATTACTGTACTATCAGAGCCAGAAGCACAAGCATTTCGCTACACGTGCAATAACATCTGCTAATCACGTGTGTAACATATAAAATGTGATTTGAGTCGAGAAGGCATCCCTGTAGCTCAGTTGGTAGAGCATGGTGTTTGCAACGCCAGGGTTGTGGGTTCGATTCCCACGGGGGGCCAGCACAGAAAAATAATACAAATTTAAAAAATTATGAAATGTATGCATTCACTACTGTAAGTCACTCTGGATAAGAGTGTCTGCTAAATGACTAAAATGTAATGCATCTGTTTGTTTACTGTCAGTGAAGAGAGACATCTAGTGGCATATTGTATCTCTGCAGGCTGTTGTGAACCTCTATGAATGTACTTCTGCTTTCTAACCAGCAAGGGGAGCTCAAATCAAAGAAAAAGACTCCAAATTTAGACAAGAAAACCTGAGAGTTGCTTATCATTTGATCCCCAAACAAGTACAATTTTCTGTGTCAGATTTTTTTTAAAGGAGGGGGACAAAGATTGGCTTGTAACACCATAGTGCTCTCAAAGCTCATCACTAAGCTAAGGACCCTGGGACTAAACACCTCCCTCTGCAACTAGATCCAGGACTTCCTGACGGGCCGCCCCCAGGTGGTAAGGGTAGGTAACAACACATCCGCCACGCTGATCCTCAACACGGGGGCCCCTCAGGGGTGCGTGCTCAGTCCCCTCCTGCACTTCCTGTTCACTCATGACGGCACGGCCAGGCACAACTCCAACATCGGCAAACATTAAGTTTGCCGATGACACAACAGTGGTAGGCCTGATCACCGACAATGACGAGACTGCCTATAGGGAGGTGGTGCCAGGATAACAACCTCTCCCTCAACGTGATCAAGACAAAGGAGATCATTGTGGACTACAGGAAAAGGAGGACTGAGCATGCTCCTATTCTCATCAACGGGGCTGTAGCGGAGCAGGTTGAGAGCTTCAAGTTCCTTGGCGTCTACATCACCAACAAACTAACATGATCCAAGCACACCAAGACAGTCGTGAAGAGGGCACGACAAAACCTTTCCCCCTCAGAAGACTGAAAAGATTTGGCATGGGTTCTCAGATCCTCAAAAGGTTCTACAGCTGCACCATCGAGAGCATCCTGACGGGTTGCATCACTGCCTGGTATGGCAACTGCTCGGCCTCTGACCGCAAGGCACTACAGAGGCACTACCCAGATTATTTCCATTGCCCCCCCCCACCCCTTTTACACTGCTGCTACTCTCTGTTATTATCTATGCATAGTCACTTTAATAACTCAACCTACATGTACATATTACCTCAATTATCTCGACTAACCGGTGCCCCCACATATTGACTCTGTACCGGTACCCCCTGTATATAGCCTCGCTATTGTTATTTTATTGCTGCTCTTTAATTATTTGTTACTTTTATTTGTTACTTTTTTTGGTATTTTTCTTAAAACTGCATTGTTGGTTAAGGGCTTGTAAGTAAGCATTTCACTGTAAGGTCTACACCTGTTGTATTCGGCGCATGTGACAAATACAATTTGATTTGAACTTATTCAGACTAGCCTGCTCAATGGACGATTGCTCCATTCTACCTAGTTACTCAGGCCTCAGTGTAAAATACAGGTTATGTCTTATCTTATTGTCTTCAGGTTATAACTGAGACAGACTGACTCGTTCTAGAACCAGCTTCTCGCAATCATGTAACACCGCATGAAAAGGCACACTTATGTGTCAAACACTCCAGTGCGCAAGTCCGAAAATGTACCATTTCTGAAAATGTCCAGCAGTGTTCAGCACTGCACACGTCCTGTAAATTTCAGACAACGGACCACTTTAGTGCACGGACATGTATATGGCCGGCAACGGTCCAGTAAATCCCCAGTAAATGACCACACCATGTCCACCCACTTACCAGGACACAATACAATACTGCAATACATCTCTGTCCACATCTGCCAACGACTCTCCAATAAATGTCAGTGTGAATGAATTACAGTGAGTTCTGAATGAATGGATGAATACATGTGTTAATGTTATTAACATCACACATTGGGGTTCCTACACCTTTTCAGAAATAAAATTCAAGCACCACTATCAAGGTTTTTCCAGCACCTCATGACATCGCTATACTTAAACAATTCTTAGTTCCTTGAATTAAACACAGAAACGCACTTCTTGAAAGATGACAATTAATGGAATGAAACACAGAAATTAACTTCTTGAAGGATGACAATTAATGGAATTAAACACAGAAATTCACTTCTTGAAGGATGACAATTCATGTCAGTAGAGCAGGAGAAAGTAAGTAATAGTATCTGCAATTAGGCTAAGCGGGGTCTGAAGCTGAAGTAAGCCCGATGGAGGCTAGCCCTGGGCCAAACTGGATGACTACTGCCTGTACTCTGCTTTATTCTTCTGAAAACCCTTTCATTAATCTTCGAATTTCAAATGTGGTGTTTACCTGCTTACATGGGTTAAAGGGGGGGGGGTATACCTCAATATGAATGAGCCTATTCAAAATTCAAAGATCAACAAAAGTGTTCAGAATAATCAAGCACAGTACTGACAGGAGTCATCCAGCTTGGATAAGGGCCAGCCTCCATTGGGTTACTGTGGTGAGGGTTGAGGGGTCCATGGGATCTAGGTTTGCAGGCCATCCTCCTCATCACTCATCGGGTCCGCATTAACTCTTGTGCAAATGTCTCTCTCATCCTCTGCATGCACTCTCGACCGTTCATCTAGATGTAGAAAAACAAAGAAAACATTAGAACCCAGTAAACAAATGCATCAGTCTCAAGTCATGCATATTCATATAATTCATATAAAGTCTGAACTTTACTTTAAAGCGGCAATCAGCAATAGAAACAACAAAGTGCACTCCCCGACCATTTCAGTAAAAAGCTGATGGTGCTGGAGAAATGTAACCGCTCTCAAATTCATTGAGACAGAGCTATGGATACAAGGACTGACCATCCGTGATAATACAATTATAGTTTTAACCATGTTGTGTGGCTATATAATGTTTGTTTACATTTACATTGTTTACAAACATTGGAGTAAAACAAGCTTATATTTAGGGTTCTGATGGGGTACGACAGTTGAACTAAGCTCATGAGGCATTTATAAGTTATATTTTTCAAGAATCAGTGGATACATATAATTCATTTAGAAGTCTAAAATGGATGTAACAACTGCTGATTCCCCCTTTAAAGCCATATAAAATACAGATTGAGAGATATTAAACTGGTAATTCCCCCTTTAAAGCCATATAAAATACAGATTGAGAGATATTAATGCAACTACAGGGCTATAACAGCCACTCTATACCAGGTGATTAATGGAACTAATGGGGCTATAGCAGCCACTCTAGACCAGGTGATTAATGGAACTAATGGGGCTATAACAGCCATTCTATACCAGGTGATTAATGGAACTAATGGGGCTATAGCAGCCACTCTAGACCAGGTGATTAATGGAACTAATGGGGCTATAGCAGACACTCTAGACCAGGTGATTAATGGAACTAATGGGGCTATAGCAGCCACTCTAGACCAGGTGATTAATGGAACTAATGGGGCTATAGCAGACACTCTAGACCAGGTGATTAATGGAACTAATGGGGCTATAACAGCCACTCTATACCAGGTGATTAATGGAACTAATGGGGCTATAGCAGCCACTCTAGACCAGGTGATTAATGGAACTAATGGGGCTATAGCAGACACTCTAGACCAGGTGATTAATGGAACTAATGGGGCTATAGCAGACACTCTAGACCAGGTGATTAATGGAACTAATGGGGCTATAGCAGACACTCTAGACCAGGTGATTAATGGAACTAATGGGGCTATAGCAGACACTCTAGACCAGGTGATTAATGGAACTAATGGGGCTATAGCAGCCACTCTAGACCAGGTGATTAATGGAACTAATGGGGCTATAGCAGCCACTCTAGACCAGGTGATTAATGGAACTAATGGGGCTATAGCAGCCACTCTAGACCAGGTGATTAATGGAACTAATAGGGCTATAGCAGCCACTCTAGACCAGGTGATTAATGGAACTAATGGGGCTATAGCAGCCACTCTAGACCAGGTGATTAATGGAACTAATGGGGCTATAGCAGACACTCTAGACCAGGTGATTAATGGAACTAATGGGGCTATAGCAGCCACTCTAGACCAGGTGATTAATGGAACTAATGGGGCTATAGCAGCCACTCTAGACCAGGTGATTAATGGAACTAATAGGGCTATAGCAGCCACTCTAGACCAGGTGGATGGAATTCAATGTCTGTTTTATTCTACTCTTCTAGACTCAAATATATAACTTGAAACATGTAATAGAGCCATGCATGCACTTTGTATTCCAAGGACCAGAACTAATACAGGAGTAATTAACCTATTGTTACACAGAAACAACTTTTACAAAAAGGCTTAACCGCTTTCTCATCTGGCGACCCTTCTTCGCATGTTTCTCCAAGATTGTGTCCACTATGTTCTCAGGTAAACCTGAGAGGTATGCCCGCCTCCAGTGGCGTGTATTCATGGATGCCAAGGGAGCCAGGCTTCCCCCAAAAATATTCCTATTTAGTCTCTCTGTGTTTCAGAATTTTCCTTCAGTTCGCAAGAGGCTGAATATATCTCACCAGAGAAAGAATTCGCGCCAGCGAAACAGCGCCCCTCTGTCTGTATGTGTAGGCCATTAATCTGATGCTGTCTGGTCCAAAAGAGTATGACATTGTTGCCACCCATAGAATTGAATGCAAGGGAAGCCAGCGAGCATTTGGCCTCCATTAAAAAAAAGTATAAAATAATAGCCAATCAGGGTTGAGGTAAACTGAGTGAGCAGAAGCCAGTTTGGATTTGGCATCACTCCTATCAAATCGCATTGAGAGCATATGTCATTGACAGAAACAACTTGAATTGTTGCTTCTCCTTGTGTTGTTGTCCTCCGGTGGCTAGCTAGCTAGCTAAAATTGTCCCTTTCCTAAATTAGCCATGGATGGAGATGGGATTTGGGTTTTACTTAATTCTCCATACTGGCCAATGATTATAATAGTGATTCTGATCCAACCATTAATTCATATATTGTGCCCCTGGCCTGAGAGGATAGATGCTCAATATTTAGGTTGATGTAGCAGGCGATTGTTAACTAGCTAACGTTGCCCATGAAAGGAAGTTTGGCTAGCGAGCAAGCATTGTAGCCAGGTAGCCTAGGACAACAAAAAATAAAAGCGTGTACTGTATGACAGAGAGTTAGACTGTTTCGATAACATGAGAGAGAGGAGGATGGCATTATCTACAAGTAGGGTGAGTCAACATGTTTTTTCTGCACACACACACACACACAGAAATCAGAACCATGGACATCCACATCATATTTAGCTTAAATTGATTCTACTAAATTGTTGTTGGTATCTTTAGTTGTCACTGTATTAGACTAAGCATGGGTGATTTGATGATGTTGACATTTTGAAGTTGAAATGGTGCTGGAATAGTGGAGGCAGCTTCTGTTTTCTTTGCGACCTGTGGTAACTCTCTGTGGTTCTAAATCAATAGTTGTTTAGTAGTCTGAAAATGTCAGAATCATTAACTTGCTTGACCATGCTGTAGGTCATGTAACTGTTTGTTACATGCAATATGTTTTGTGGACTTCACTGGACAGAGGTTGCTCTCCAGTTTTGTGATGAAACAAAGGCATAGTTAAATGTATTCTGCCACTGTGTTTTCTTATAGTCTTGGCCTTTAGGCCTATATATATATATCACAGTCGCAAGGTATATGAACTAACAGGTTATAAAGAAAACAACGCAATTATATCACAACACATAGGTTGTAATATTGCTTTTTTTTCTGGCTTGCCCAGTGATTTTACCCACACACCGCTACTTCCCACCTCACAATCTCGTAATAGGTGGCACAAGAACCTGCAATGGATATAAGCACATTTTACATTTTATGTTGTTTTGGTGGCCAGGCCACCATTACAGAACATTGCTATGGCTTGATCCAGTTAGCGGGATCGATATGACGACAGCCAGTGAAAGTGCAGGGTGGCATATTCAAAACAACAAAAATCTCATAATTAACATTTCTCAAACATACAAGAATTATAGACCCTTTTAAAGATAAGATTCTCCTTAATCCAACCACAGTGTCCGATTTCAAAAAGGCTTTACGGCGAAAGCATAACAGATTATGTTAGGACAGCGCCTAAACAAGAAAAAACACACAGCCATTTTCCAAGCAAGGAGAGGTGTCACAAAAACCAGAAATACAGCTAAAATTAATCACTAACCTTTGATGATCATATCAGATGACACTCCCAGGACTCAATGTTACAGAATACATGTATGTTTTGTTCGATAAAGTTCATATTTATATCCATAAACCCCATTTTACATTGGCGCGTGATGTTCAGAAAATGTATTCCCTCCAAAACCTCAGGTGAATGAGCACATGAATTTACAAAAATACTCATCATAAACGTTGATAAAATTTACAAAAGTTATTGAAAGAATTATAGATACACTTTTCCTTAATGCAACCGCTGTGTCAGATTTTAAAATAGCTTTACGGCGAAAGCACATTTTTCAATATTCTGAGTACAGAGCTCAGCCATCAAAGCAAGCTATACAGTTACCCGCCAAGTTCTGGAGTCAACTAAACTCAGAATTAGTATTATAAATCTTTACTTATCTTTGCTGATCTTCGTCGGAATGCACTCCCAGGACTCCAACTTCCACAAGAAATGTTATTTTTGTTCGAAAAACTCCATATTTATGTCCAAATACCTCCGTTTTGTTTGCGCGTTCAGATCACTAATCCAAAGGCATAACGCGCGAGCGTAAACCAGAGACAAAAAGTCAAATAGTTCCATTACCGTTCGTAGAAACATGTCAAACGATGTTTACAATCAATCCTTAGGGTGTTTTTAACTTAAATCTTCGATAATATTCCAACCGGACAATAGCGTATTCATTACAGAGGAAAAAGAAGGAGCGGTGCGCCTTCGTGAGTGCGCAGTAAACAACTCACTGGTCCACCGGTTTAGACAGCTCCTATTCTCTGCCCAGCAACAGTAGAAGCATAAAACAAGGTTCTAAAGACTGTTGACATCTAGTGGAAGCCTTAGGAAGTGCAATATGACCCCACAGACACTGTAGTTTGAATAGGGATTAGATAGAAAAACTACAAGTCACTTCCTGGTTGGATTTTTTCTCAGGTTTTGCCTGCCATATGAGTTCTGTTATACTCACAGACATCATTCAAACAGTTTTAGAAACTTCAGAGTGTTTTCTATCCAAATCTACTAATACTATGCATATCTTGGTTTCTGGGAGTGAGTAGCAGGCAGTTTACTCTGGGCACATCAGTCATCCAAGCAACTCAATACTGCCACCATCCATAAGAAGTTTTAAGGGTATTAAAGTTTTGTGTTTTTATAATCGATTGTTTTTCGATTTTTATTTGAGGTTAGTTTTCAGACCTTATTTACTAGTTTTTATTTAGTTGTAGTTGTATACAGCAGTGGAGGCTGGTGGGTGGAGCTATAGGGGGATGGGCTTATTTTAATGGCTGTAATGAAACAAGTGGAACAGAGTCAAACATGTGGCTTCCATATGTTTGATACCGTTCCATTTATTCCATTCCAGCCATTACAATGAGCCCGTCCTCCTATGCTCCTCCCTCCAGCCTCCTCTGGTAAACAGATATTTCCATTTCATTTTATATTATTTAGTTTCAGTTTTAGTGATAGGGACAGAAAGGAAGCGTGGGAGGCTACGAGCCATTTGTGTTGTAATTTTTTAAAAATTATAATATATAAGGTGATGGGTCAGGTTAGGTTTAAATTATTAAATCAATATTAATGTAATTTGGATTTAAAGTGGGTGGATCATCAGCGATGGGTGTAACCCAGAAATGATTTGATATTGATATAAAAACAGCTGCATTGGACCTTTAACACGTTTCATTGGTCAGTTCCTGTGTGGTGATACTGATGGTTGGTCGGGACTGATGGTTTGTTTATGTAGCAGGTTAGGAGAATTAACATAGCAAGTTAGGAGAATGAGGTTAAGGTTAGGTAAAGGGTTAGGCTTAGCTAAAATGCTCTCACAGTTGCAGCCTTGGGTGGCAACAAATCTGCCCAATTAGCTTTTCTATTACACCCACTTGCGTTGATACGCCCCTTTATGTTAAAACACCTGTGTCTGGCAGCCATGTTGAGTTGCAGTTACCCATGACTTGATTATTTTCTACTGACAGCTATAGTGACAGTGATGCACTAACCTCATCTCTAGGTTATTACACACAGTGCGTATAAGCCTGGGTTATCAACGATTCAAAGTTGGTCTATAATTTGATGACATGTCAATGCCACCAGGCTTTGGATATTAATTATGTACACTCTTTACGTAGATAGTTGGCTGGAAATGTTACATCTAAAATATGATCTTTGTCCTATAATCAACATAAAGTTGACCTGCTTAATTTGAGTCACATGCAATGTTCTAATCATCCCAAACCCAGGGTTGTATTCATTCGTGAACAGTGTAGCAAAACATTTTGCATGGGAAAAACGAAAACAAGCTTTTCTTATTGGACCAATTCAAGTAGGTTCCTAGTGAATATGTAAAGTTGATCAAAATGCCTAAATCTGCACATTTATATTCAGCTGACATCTGGTTGGTGTTTCGCCTAAAGCAGACAATTTAAGGTCCACTTCTGCTACAATAATCTACTATTACTCTGAGCATGAAGGACTGAACAAAATGTAGACCCTTACCTGAGTTTTTCCTCAGGAAAAACTCAGGGCCAAACCTATCAACGATAAATTGTATATATTGTTTTAGACATGGCTGTAAATGATTTCTTGTAAAAACACTTGAAATGAAAGACATCATGCCGTAGGAGAACAAGAACCCTTAGGTAACTGTCTCCAGCTGATGTCATCATGGGTTAATGATAGTGACAGATATACAGTAAGGAGTTTGTGAGATATGAAATGATACCCACACTACTATACTTAAACTGCCAGTAAATATTTAGTTAGCCATTTGGTATGCCTTCCAAATATTCAGGAAATCGAATCAAGCTAACCATAATATTATCTTTATTTCACGTCTTAATGAAAGATCCTAGTATGGAATTTTCAATCAAGCATGATATGCTCTGACACCCGTCTCCATTCAAAATATGAGGGACAAGGTCAAAATTGGATGCTGACAACTGTTGCAGGTTACATATGAAAAATGTGAGAGCCTGGTTTGTTGCCAAATGTTGCATTCAACTAAATAGAAAGGGTTACAATCATTATCACATTTCCATTTGATGCCAAATCTGATAGACGAAAACAAAGAGGGAATAGAGAGCCAAACATTATATGGTCAAACATCACTTTAAAAATACACATTTTTCCACATGTCTTGGAGGAAGAGACACTTCCAATGGAATAGGGTCAGATCTGTTTTCTCTAATGCTTGGCCTCAGGAGAGCTCATACAAAATGTTGTATCCTATCTGAGTGGCCTGTGTTAGGATCATTTAGGCAGCAGCTCATTCCCCCTGCTGGCCCCCTGGGCTCTCAGCCACTGACTGGAGCATGTGTTATCTGTTCCTTATGAGACACAATGAGGACTTGGATTTTCTCTTATGCCAACACAATGCTGAAATCTTATATTGAATTCAACCTGAACTGAGATGAAAAGAGGTCACATCACTGGCTGTATTCCAAACGGAACCCTATTTTCTACATAGTGCACTATATAGGAATAGGGTGCCATTTGGGACGGGAACCATGCTTCATCTAACCCTGTCCCTCCGTTTCCATCCCAAAGTCGGGATGTATCCTTATATCCTAAAGTTATTCCAAATGACACAGAGTGACAGAGGCATGAGTATAGTCAATGCTAAACCCAGTGGGGTTTTCTCCCACCCATGAGGATTATTTTAGCTGTAGCCTATATCTGTGTCCTAAATGAGACCCTATTCTCTATAGGCACTGGTCAAAAGTAGTGCAGGAAAAAGGGATTCCAATTGGGATACAGGTCATAGCTCAAGCGTGTGCATGCCTCTAGATATTGCCCAAAGAAAACATTTGAAAAAGGGCTGCATGAGATGGTTCTCAAGATCACATTAGGAGTTAAGGATCTGTGAGTGGTAAACAGATGTTTACAAAATGGAGGGATGCACAAACATAACAGCAGGTTGATCCACTGAATGGTAACAGTTACATTGCTGGAATTTCAAATTTTTTTCATTTTGAATCAAAACAGTTTAAATGTTCAAATCGGCATTGTGTTGGAATCGGCATTGGAATCGTAGATAAAGGAGGAGGTTACAGTATCAAACTGATCCCCTCGAGGAGGCTTATAGTTGAAATCAACCCCACCTTAGAAATTCAAGGACCCAAACAACCTGAACGTGCATCTCTCCTCTCCATACAGCTGGAACTGAAACAAATATGACAGCCACAATTAGCAAGATATTGATATGGTATTGTTACATCCCTGTGTACAACGTGTGCCATCATTTGGAATCATAATTGGAATATTATTTATGATAACGATCATTCTGAGGACAATACTGGTATGTGACTGGCAGGGATTAAACACCTGTTAATTAAAAGTAAAGTTGAAATGGTATTTATTGGGAGGATTATGCAAAATAGGTATTATGATACAAATAACCTGAGTTTGTGGATTGCGTGAACTGCCTTCTAACATGCGTCCACTGAAAAGCCATTGCTTCAGCAACCTTCATGGATGTGGGTTTCAAAGCTGCGGATAATGATAGCAGGTAAATGTTCTACCATTAGGATAATGACTGTTTGGAATGCATGATCATTCAGGCAGAAAAGCAAATATGATTGCCATATGAGTTTCCATATAAAGAATCTGACTGGAAGAGGGGCTATAAACGCTGAAACACTAGGCTACTACTAATGAAAACAGTTGCCTTCTTACGTTTCATGAGTTAATTGAATAGATGGATGGTCACTTGATTGTAGTGAGAGAAATAAATCAGTCTTGACTCTTTTGACATTTCAGGCAAATAAAGACAATAGGCTACATTTGCGCTCCCCGGAAGACATGCACAATTGCGCACATTCCATTCCCAAAGACAGCATACACGTGTTGCCTTCTTGTGCGTAAAATTATTTGTTGTCTGTTGGTGTCTTTGCATGTTGTTGGTTTTCAATCGGGGAAGAAAGCATGCATCACTTTGCATAAGAACAGCATACAGCGGTTAGCCCCCGTGGGGCGTGTGGTGGTTTTCCTGTCCAGTCTAAATGATGTCACTTTCTAAAAAGGCTGTCAGCAAGAATGTAGGTGGCACCCAAACACAGCAGCAGGGAGATTCCCGCAGTAAACCTCACACACGGTCACCAAGGCGCTCCAGTGAAATAGTCCTGCTCTTTACTTGGATAGTCTCTGCTTCTCAGTTCACCAGTTATCAACCAGGGGAAGGCATTCCAGGAAGACCGTAGGAGTCTTCGTGTGCCTCATGGCTGCAGTACTTGGAAACAGCACCCGAACTATGGGAACTTCAGATTGTGAGCTGAGAAGCCACTTCAAAAGGAGAAAGAGGAGGAGGTCGACAAGAAAAGGTCAGTAGACAACTTGTTGTGGTCAAATGACGAGTTGTCGCCGTGAGTTAAATGTGGACAGAAGATCACAGAATGTACCCTTCATTGAGATGATAAAGTTTGCATTGAGGGTTCCTTTGTAAGATAAAATCACAAAGCCTGAAATAAACGCAGGAATACTTTGTCACTGCATCGTTATTGGAAAATATCTTTACTTTATGCTGGAGGTATAAGGTTTGCCAGTGGTCATAAAATGTAGCCTACATTATTATAAATAGGATCATACCACACTGTAAAACCAAGTACCTGTGCAGCACATGCTCAACTCATTTCTACAAGGAGTGAAGTGATAGAATTGTTTATTCCTCATATTGGAGGCAACAAAGAAAATGCACTGTGTTGAATTTTGATTATCATATTATTGAACTGTAAGTGCCTTTGGTCCTGAATTGATTAGTAAGGACATTATAAAATAGGCTTACTCCAATCAATGGAATGCTTTGACCAATAATTTAAATGGATTTTGATAGTTCTCCCCCTCTATCTCCTGTTATTTAAATTCACTCTCATTATCATGAAAGCCCTGACAATAATTTCTATTGTCCTCTTGGCAACAGGTCAACATTTTAGGATTACACTGCACTGCCATTGTTCTTGACACACTAATCCTCAGAAAATGCTGCAGATTATTTCATGAGGGGCTTTGTATTAAAACCTATGCTTATTCAAAGTGCCTAAACCTTTTCCATTCTATGTATGACCTATTGGCCTTTTGCTGCTCAATGTGAGTGTATAACGATACCTGGAGTGAATGCATTGCATGCGCCCGAAATGCTAGCCGATTCCCATTAGTGCACTATGTTTAGTGCAGACTTGGTTTCAAAATAATCAGTGGCCTTCTATTGAGGAAGTTTGTTGTAATGATTTAACTAAAAGGTTATTTTAAATTGATATAATGACAGAAGAGTTGTATAATTATTTTCTGAATGTGGGATGTGGTAAACATTTGAGTAGGCTATATAAACATTCAAATGATGAGACAAATAAATGACCTGGAACAAGTCTTGGATATCATGAAAGTTTTCTTTAAAGACAATAATGTTTGGTGAATTACTGAACATTTTCATGGGAAATGTGTTATTTTCTCATATACAGTACCAGTCAAAGGTTCAAGGTTTTTTCTTTATTTTTACTATTTTTCACATTGTAGAATAATAGTTAAGACATCAAAACTATGAAATAACATATATGGAATCATGTAGTAACCAAAAAAGTGTTAAACAAATATATTTTAGATTTGAGATTCTTCAAAGTAGCCACCCTTTGCCTCGATGACATCTTTGCACACTCTTGGCATTCTTCAACCAGCTTCATGAGGAATGCTTTTCCAACAGTCTTGAAGAAGTTCCCACATATGCTGAGCACTTGTTGGCTGCTTTTCCTTCACTCTGCGGTCCAACTCATCCCAAACCATCTCAATTGGGTTGATTGTGGCGGCCAGGTCATCTGATGCAGCACTCCATCACTATCCTTCTTGGTCAAATAGCCCTTACACAGCCTGGAGGTGCGTTTTGGGTCATTGTCCTGTTGAAAAACAAATTATAGTTCCACTAAATGTAAACCAGATGGGATGGCATATTGGTGCAGAATGCTGTGGTAGCCATGCTGGTTAAGTGTGCCTTGAATTCTAAATAAATCACAGACAGTGTCACCAGCAAAGCACCATCACACCTCCTCCTCCATGCTTCACGGTGGGAACCACACATGCAGAGATTATCTCAAATCAAATCAAACTTTATTTGTCACATGCGCCGAATACAAGTGTAGACCTTAACCAACAGCCCTTAACCAACAGTGCAGTTAAAGAAGAGTTAAGAATATATTTACCAAATAAACCAAAGTAAAATTTTTTTTAAAAGTAACACAATAACATAACAATAACGAGGCTATATACAGGGGGTACCGGTACCGAGTCAGTGTGCGGGGGTACAGGTTAGAGGTAATTTGTACATGTAGGTAGGGGTGAAGTGACTATGGATAGAAAATAAACAGCGAGTAACAGCAGTGTACAAAACACATGGGGGGGATAATGTAATATTCAGGTGGCCATTTGATTAATTGTTCAGCAGTCTTATGGCTTGGGGGTAGAAGCTGTTAAAGGGCCTTTTAGTCCTAGACTTGGCGTTCCGGTACCTCTTGCCGTGCGGTAGCAGAGAAAACAGTCTATGACTTGGGTGACTGGAGTCTCTGACAATTTTATGGGCTTTCCTCTGACACTGTCTATTATATAGGTCCTGGATTACAGGAAGGTTGGCCCCAGTGATGTGCTGGGCTGTACGCACTACCCTCTGTAGCGCCTTACGGTCAGATGCCAAGCAGTTGCCAAACCAGGTGGTGATGCAACCCGTCAGGATGCTCTCGATGGTGCAGCTGTATAACTTTTTGAGGATCTGGGGACCCATGCCAAATCTTTTCAGTCTCCTGACGGGGAAAGGTTTTGTCATGCCCTCCTCACGACTGTCTTGGTGTGTTTGGACCATGATAGATCGTTGGTGATGTGGACACCAAGGAACTTGAAACTCTCGGCCCGCTCCACTACAGCCCCATTGATGTTAATGGGGGGGCCTGTTTGGCTGCCTTTTCCTGTAGTCCATGATCAGCTCCTTTGTCTTGCTCACATTGAGGGAGAGGTTGTTGTCCTGGCACCACACTGCCAGTTCTCTCCCTATAGGCTGTCCCATCGTTGTCGGTGATCAGTCCTACCACTGTTGTGTCATCAGCAAACTTAATAATGGTGTTGGAGTCGTGTTTGGCCACGCAGTCGTGGGTGAACAGGGAGTACAGGAGGGGACTAAGTACACACCCCTGGGGGGCCCCAGTGTTGAGGATCAGCGTGGCAGACGTGTTGTTGCCTACCCTTACCACCTGGGGGCGGCCCGTCAGGAAGTCCAGGATCCAGTTGCAGAGGGAGATGTTTAGTCCCAGGGTCCTAAGCTCAATGATGAGCTTCGTGGGCACTATGGTGTTGAACGCTGAGCTGTAGTCAGTGAACAGCATACTCACATAGGTGTTCCTTTTGTCCAAGTGGGAAAGGGCAGTGTGGAGGGCGATTGAGATTGCATCATCTGTGGATCTGTTGGGGTGGTATGCGAATTGGAGTGGGTATCCGGGAGGATGCAGTTGATGTGAGCCATGACCACCTTTTCAAAACACTTCATGGCTACCGACGTGAGTGTTACAGGGCGGTAATCATTTAAGCAGGTTACCTTCGCTTCCTTGGGCACAGGGACTATGATGGTCTGCTTGAAACATGTAGGTATTACAGACTCAGTCAGGGAGAGGTTGAAAATGTCGGTGAAAACACTTGTCAATGGTCCATGCATGCTTTGAGTACACATCCTGGTAATCCATCTGGCCCCGCGGTTTTGTGAATATTGACCTGTTTAAAGGTCTTGCTCATGCTTCAGTGTTGCTTGCCTTGAAGCGAGCATAAAAGGCATTTAGCACGTTGGTAGGCTCACGTCACTGGGCATCTCGCGTCTGGGTTTCCCTTTGTAGTCCGTAATAGTTATCAAGGCCTGCCACATCCGATGAGTGTCAGAGCCGGTGTAGCAGGATTCAATCTTAATCCTGTATTGACGCTTTGCTTGTTTGATGGTTCGTCTGAGGGCATAGCGGGATTTCTTACAGGCATCCGGATTAGTGTCCCGCTCCTTGAAAGCGGCAGCTCTAGGCTTTAGCTTGATACGGATGTTGCCTGTAATCCATGGCTTCTGGTTGGGATATGTACGGTCCCTGTAGGGATGACGTTGTTGATGCACTTATTAATGAAGCCGGTGACTGAGGTGGTACACTCATCAATGCCATTGGATGAATCCTGGAACATATTCCAGTCTGTGCTAGCAAAACAGTCCTGTAGCGTATCATCCGCGCCATCTGACCACTTCCGTATTGAGCGAGTCACTGGTACTTCCTGCTTTAGTTTTGCTTGTAAGCAGAATTCAGGTACTACTCTGTGTTTCACAAAGACACGGCTGTTGGAACCAAAAATCTCATCAGACCAAAGTACAGATTTCCACAAGTCATACAGTTGAAGTCGGATGTTTACATACAGTTAGGTTGGAGTCATTAAACTCGTTTTTCAACCACTCCACAAATTTCTTGTTAACAAACTATAGTTTTGGCAAGTCGATTAGGACATCTACTTTGTGCATGATACAAGTAATTTTTCCAACAATTGTTTACAGACATATTATTTCACAATTCCAGTGGGTCAGAAGTTTACATACACTAAGTTGACTGTGCCTTTAAACAGCTTGGAAAATTCCAGAAAATGACGACATGGCATTAGAAGCTTCTGAAATGGCTAATTGACATCATTTGAGTCAATTGGAGGTGTTCCTGTGGATGTATTTCAAGGCCTACCTTCAAACTCAGTGCCTCTTTGCTTGACATCATGGGAAAATCAAAAGAAAATCAGCCAAGACCTCAGAAAAAGAATTGTAGACCCCCACAAGTCTGGTTCATCCTTGGGAGCAATTTCCAAACGCCTGAAGGTACCACGTTCATCTGTACAAACAATAGTACGCAAGTATAAATACCATGGGACCACACAGCCATCATACCACTCAAGAAGGAGACGCGTTCTGTCTCCTAGAGTTGAACGTACTTTGGTGCGAAAAGTGCAAATCCCAGAACAACAGCAAAGGACCTTGTGAAGATTCTGGAGGAAACAGGTACAAAAGTATCTATATCCACAGTAAAATGAGTCTTATATCAACATAACCTGAAAGGCCACTCAGCAAGGAAGAAGCCACTGCTCCAAAACTGCCATAAAAAAAGCCAGACTATGGTTTGCAACTGCACATGGGGCAAAGATCATACTTTTTGGAGAAATGTCCTCTGGTCTGATGAAACAAAAATAGAACTGTTTGGCCATAATGACCATCGTTATGTTTGGAGGAAAAAGGGGGAGGCTTGCAAGCCGAAGAACACCATCCCTACCGTGAAGCACAGGTGCGGCAGCATCATGTTGTGGGGGTGCTTTGCTGCAGGAGGGACTGGTGCACTTCACAAAATAGATGGCATTATGAGGGAGGAAAATGATGTGGATATATTGAAGCAGCATCGTCAGACATCAGTCAGGAAGTTAAAGCTTGGTCGCAAATGGGTCTTCCAAATGGACAATGACCCCAAGCATACTTCCAAAGTTGTGGCAAAATGGCTTAAGGACAAAAAGCCCTGACCTCAGTCCCATTTAAAATTTGTGGGCAGAACTGAAAAAGCGTGTGCGAGCAAGGAGGCCTACCAACCTGACGCAGTTACACCAGCTCTGTCAGGAGGAATGGGCCAAAATTCACCCATCTTATTTTGGGAAGCTTGTGGAAGGCTACCCGAAACGTTTGACCCAAGTTAAACAATTTAAAGGCAATGCTACCAAATACTAATTGAGTGTATGTAAACTTCTGATCCACTGGGAATGTTATGAAAGAAATAAAAGCTGAAATAAATAATTATCTCTACTATTATTCTGACATTTCACATTCTTAAAATAAAGTGGTGATCCTATCTGACCTAGACAGGGAATTTATACCTGGATTAAATGTCAGGAATTGTGAAAAACTGACTTTAAATGTATTTGGCTAAGGTGTATGTAAACTTCTGACTTCAACTGTATGTCCATTGCTCGTGTTTCTTGGCCCAAGCAAGTATCTTCTTCTTATTGGTGTCCTTTAGTAGTGGTTTCTTTGCAGGAATTCAACCATGAAGGCCTGATTCACGCAGTCTCCTCTGAACAGTTGATGTTTAGATGTGTCTGTTACTTGAAATCTGTGAAACATTTATTTGGGCTGCAATCTGAGGCTGGTAACTCTAATGAACTTGTCCTCTGCAGCAGAGGTAACTCTGGGTCTTCCTTTCCTGTGGCAGTCCTCATGAGATCCAGTTTCATCATAGCGCTTGATGGTTTTTGCGACTGCACTTGAAGAAACTTTCAAAGTTCTTAAAATGTTCCACGTTGACTGACCTTGATGTCTTAAAGTAATGATGGACTGTCGTTTCTCTTAACTTATTTGAGCTGTTCTTGCCGTAATATGGACTTGGTCTTTTACCAAATAGGGCTCTTCTGTATACCTCCCCTATCTTGTCACAACTGATTTACCAACTGATTTACCAAACACAACTGATTGGCTCAAATGCATTAAGAAGGAAAGAAATTCCAAAAATGAAGCTGGTTGAGAGAATGCCAAGAATGTGCAAAGCTGTCATCAAGGCAAAAAGTGGTTTCGTTGAAGAATCTGAAATATAAATTATATTTTTATTTGTTTTAACATCTTTGTGGTTGCTACATGATTCCATATGTGTTTTTCCATAGTTGTGATGTCTTCACTACTATTCTACAATGTAGAAAATAGTAAAAATAAAGAATAACCCTGGAATGACTGGTACTTTACCTTGTGCAGAGACTAGGGGACTTTTCAGTACTGTATATTGTAATTGGTTATTTGGGAAAGTTGTGCAATATTGTCCTTTATTCAGGACAGATTAACATGATGAAACAACATGGAACAACAGCTGTTGTTGACTATTTCTGTCATCTGTTGTTTTCAACAAAACGTATTATGATGATTTGTATCCATATTTGTTGATTTGATTGCTATTTTGATATAAAGTTACATTACAGATGTAAGATCTTAATTTGACCTATAATGCAAAATAATCATGCAGCAACAGGATTTGAACGTTTAGTCCATATTGTTGCGCGATCAGTGGTTAGGCTATTAGCTGGCCAAAATGTAGGCTATATGGAAAGGGCAATAATGTTAATATAACCATGTGTTAGTGTGGGTTTTCAGTAAGTGTATGTAAATTACAAAGCTCATCTGCATTTCCAGCAGTGCAGGAGAATTCTCAGCAGCAAAAGAGTGATCAAATTAAGATCCTACATTTGTATAATAAACATATAACCATTGCTAGAGCAAGTCAACGTGCAATTTTACTTCGGCATTATTCACAGATTTGTAGCATGTATAGTGAGTGCCTCAGGTCTAGACAGACAGGAAGAAAAAGGCTTATATTAATGCAGTGTAGAAACGTCAGGTCTGCATTTAGCTTTGTTGGTTGTTAAGTTGCATTGAAACCAGACATAACAGCAGTCAACTAGACTGCATTTTTTTAAAGACTGATGGCCAGACAGACAGACTGCCTGATCTGTCTATGAATCAGCATTAGGGAATGTTTTAATCTCATTTAATGCATCAGGGAAACTAGTCAACTTTAAATCTACATTGACACCAATATAATAAAGCTGCAATTATTATAGTCCACTGCACAGCAACACTGTCAAGAGACGATAACTGAAACTAACTATGACTCTTATTGTATTTAATGTTGTAGTATTCATGAACCATAAGCTGTAGTAAAGAAACCCAGAACAATATCTTCAATATGTTCAGTGAGTAGATCATTTGACAGAGTGCTATTGTTTTGCAAAAAGAAAAACGGTTCATTGATTCCACTGAAAAGCTGCCATTTGTCAGAAGACTCACTCTGCTACAAGGCAACATAGATTATAGGAAATATAGTATTTGGTTTGATGAAGAGGCAGACAAGCAGTCAATGGTGTTACTAGTTGAAATGGGGACATTTTCACAGCTGTTGTATCATCGGAGAGCCACAGATTTGTGCCACAGTATGCCATTGTTATTATCCTCAATTGCAATTTATTTCACATCACCATATGTTTTAGGAAATATTTTCATCATTCAGTTCCAAGTATTTATTGTCAGCTTTGGGTTTAGTTTTTCAACAGCTTTAGTCTGTGTTTATTTGATTTGATGTACTGTATGAGTAATTTGATTAGATGTCTCTGCTAAAGGCTATCACCCAAGCTAAAGGGAGTCAAGTGGAAGGCTTCCACTTTCCTCCACAGTGGACAGGATGCGTGTGATCACAGTGGACAGGATGCGTGTGATCACAGTGGACAGGATGCGTGTGATCACAGTGGACAGGATGCGTGTGATCACAGTGGACAGGATGCGTGTGATCACAGTGGACAGGATGCGTGTGATCACAGTGGACAGGATGCGTGTGCTCAGATATCAGATATCTCACTGCTTGACTGGCTCTGAGCCTCTGGTTGAGTGAAGTTTATGAGATATTGTCATCTATAGTTCAAAGATATGACTGCAGATTAGATGGGTGGGCTGTTTTTAAGAAGATCCAGGGCCTTATGTATGAAGTGTCTCAGAGTAGGACTGCTGATTTGGGATCAGTTTAGCCTTTTAATAAGATTCATGGACAAGGAGGTACCTGATCCTAGATCAGCACTCCTACGCTGAGATACTTAATACATACAGCCCCTGATTTTTCTCTTAAGTACCCACTAAACTGGAAAGACATTTTTTTCTCTCTGAGGTTTTCAAGGTTCATTATGTTCATTGTGTAATGTCTGTTGCATAACAACCTGTTCAAACTGATTTAATAGAGTCCTTTGTTGATGTGTGTGGTAATATGGCTCCTCCTCTCTGAGAATATAATTATGAAGTTCTCTTCCTGTTTATCTGATCACTGCTGATGGGAACAACCTGCTTGTGAACTCCAAACATCACAACTACATGAATAGTTTGTAGTATATTATGTATTAGATATAAAATGAGTTTGGGAAAAGTGGCATCAAATGAAGCCCACAGACCTCCCTTTGGCTCCTAACATGACAGGCTGTTTCCCCCCTGCTATCTTCATTTGATGTCACTCTCTCAGTAGAGATGCAGACTTTTGGCAGACAGAAGCCTAGCCAATTGTGTCCGTTTCATAGTTTCATCCGCGTTACATGGGTGTGCTGGTTTCCTCAGAGAGGCGGTTCACAGGTAAATTAAATTATGATTGTTCCATCACCTCTCTCTGGTTCGATAGAGATAAAAATCTCAAACCCTCACTACAATGGGAAAAGACCAACTGGATTGAGAAAAACTTTCAAAATTGGTCCAAGTTGTTTTGAAGTTTGGTCGGGTACACCGGGCTCTATTTTTCTCGGCTGGCGATAAGCCAGTGCAATGATCACATGCTCGTTTGCAATTTTGTTTGCAGGGTTCTTAAGGATTGGACCCTTTTTTTCAATTTTCGCCTAAAATCACAAAACGAAATATAACTGCTTGTAGCTCAGGCCCTGAAGCAAGGATATGCATATTCTTGGTACCATTTGAAAGGAAACACTTTGAACTTTGTGGAAATGTGAAAATAATGTAGGAGAATATAACACATTAGATCTGGTAAAAGATAATACAAAAAACATTTTCATTTTTCTTTCATCATCTTTGAAATGCAAGAGAAAGGCCATACATTAACATAGGATTCTAGGTGCAATTTAGATTTTGTCCACAAGATGACAGCAGTGTGTGTGCAAAGTTTCAGACTGATCCAGAGAAGAATTACCTCACTACACAATATTTTGAGCCAGACAGCAGTGGGGTCAAACTGTAGAACCCAGTTCCTACATTTGAATATAAAAATGTTTTTTATCAAACAAAACTATGCTACATTTTATCTCTGGGACCCTCAGGATGACAAATCAGAGCAAGATTACAGAATGTAATTACTGAATGAATCAAACCAGTTGCCGTGATAAAAGTGTTTTGCTGTTGTGCACTATCCTCAAGCAATAGCATGATATATTTTTTCTTCTGTATTAGCTACTGTAAATTGGATACTGCCGTTAGATTAACAAGAATGTAAGCTTTCTGCCCATATAAGACATGGCTATGTCCCAGAAAGTTGACTGTTGTATACAGCATTTTCTAGTCACATTATCGTATATTGAGCAACAAACATCCTGGTTTAGGGACACCGATCCAGTAAAGGTTAGCGTGTTAAAGTCGGCACTCTCCTATTTTCAAACCCTAGCACCTGGATTTGTCATTTACCTGTCTTATATGAGCTCGCTTGCGCTGAGGTGGAAGGGGTGGCAATATCGGAGGTGTGTTCTTCCTTAAAAACGTTTGCCAAAGTGCCAATTTCAGGCAGCGTTGGTGCGGATATTTAAGACCATGGTAGCGAGGTTGGTTATGGAATTGATTTTGACAGGGGAAGGGCCGCCTATACAGCCTTGATGCACAAAAATATCAGGTTTGGGAGAATCCCCTTTTTATTTATGTAGGCTATTGTACATTATTTTAGCCAGCTCCTGTAATTAGTTTGGATGTGTGTAAAATGCCCGTCATGGAATAAGAGATGAGATGATCCAGTGACACTCGTATTTAAGAACATTTACATAATCGTTTGCTTTTTTCTCTGTTTAGTTTGATTAAAAAACAAGCCCTTATAGGCTACCCTTACCCTACTATAATGAAAGCTGGTTCAACAGCAATGCGTCTGTTTTGTCTTTCTTATCCTGACCATCCATTAGCCAAGTAGCCTATCCATTACAGGTTTCTAAATGGTCGCTCATGCTTTTGCATTATTCAGAATTCACGTCGGCCTACCTGCAGTGCATAGGCTACTCCATTCAGCTTGTATCGTGCACCTCCAAACATATACAAATGATTCAGTCCTATAACGCCATATCAACGATATGTTTCTCACACAAGCAGCACAGGGGCAGGAGCCTAGTTTTTTATTTGAGGATAAGTGCCATGCGTAAACGGGCCTATACTCCTTGAAGCTGTGTACAATATTGACTTCAACACTCTAAACATATTGAGCACTGGATGTGTTTTTTTTAACGGCTGCTATTACTCATTACTGTAGCCTATGCTATTTAATAAACTGTATCAATCCACAATGGACTAGGAAGAGAATTGTGCCCCCAGCCGAATTGGAGAAGACAATGCAAAGGCCGTCAATAACCTACAGAACTTAAGATAACTGCATGCAGTATTAAGCCATGAAACGTGTTGATTGGACAGTGAGGGCCCTCCTCACGTGTATAATTTATGTATTAATCAAAGCCCATCCCTTTCGCGCCACCAACTGCTATTGCACTCATAATTCCCACAGTGAAAATAGCAAAAATATTTTGGGCACACTCCTGGACCTTTAGCCCTACTGCAAGCGCTATTTTCTGTGAAGTGCACAGCTCAAAATGGAAAGTCTAACGCCATCTTTGCAAACACTGTGGATATTTCCCCCTTGGTGAACAGAATACACTGGTGGTGTTAGTAGTGACTGACGTTTTTCACCCACCAGGCCCTTTTGTCCACCATCCCCTCTTCATCCCCTATGTGACCTGATCAAAGGTAGTGCACTGTAATAGGGAATAGGGTACCATTTGGGACGCATCATGGTTTATTTCTCGCCTCATTTCCCCTTCCCCCAGCCAGACTCCAACCTGGCCCTGCTGAGCTTGCGGATTCTACAAATTATGACCAATTTGTTACCATTAAATGTGAGATGCTTATTTGATCCACTAAATGGATTGAATTGTGGAAATTGAATGTATGTATATTGAAACAATGTTTGCCTCATCATACACATTTTGCGAAGATGATAACAATGCAAATATGCACATTTTAAACTGGAGAAATATTTGTGGTCTTGATGTTTGCGCAAAATTAAGTAATGTGTCTGTACGGTGCATTCGGAAAGTATTCAGACCCCTTAACTTTTTCCACATTTTGTTATGTTACAGCCCTATTCTAAAATGGATTAAATAAAAATATTTCCTCATCAATGTACACACAATACCCCATAATGAAAAAGTGAAAACAGTTTTTTAGAAATGTTTACTAATTTATTAAAAATAAAAAACAGAAATACCTTATTTACATAAGTATTCAGACCCTTTGCTATGAGACTCAAAATTGAGCTCAGGTGCATCCTGTTCCATTGATCATCCTTGAGATGTTTCTACAACATGACTGGAGTCCACCTTTGGTAAATTCAATTGATTGGACATGATTTGGAAAGGCACACACCTGTCTATATAAGGTCCCACAAGAGCAAAAATCAAGCCATGAGGTCGAAGGAATTGTCCTTAGAGCTCCGAGACAGGATTGTGTCAAGACACATATCTGGGGAAGTGTAGCAAAGACGGAAGCCACTCCTTAGTGGGCACATGACAGCCCGCTCTGAGTTTTCCAAAAGGCACCTAAAGGACTCTCAGACCATGAGAAACAAGATTCTCTGGTCTGATGAAACCAAGATTGAACTCTTTGGCCTGAATGCCAAGCGTCCCTTCTGGAGGAAGCATGACACCATCCCTATGGTGAAGCATGGTGGTGGCAGCACCAAACTGAGGTGAAGGTTCACCTTCCAACTGGACAACGACCCTAAGCACACAGCCAAGACACGGCAGGAGTGGCTTTGGGACAAGTTTCTGAATGTCCTGGAGTGGGCCAGCCAGAGCCTGGACTTGATCCCGATCAAACATCTCTGGAGAGACCTGAAAATAGCTGTGTAGCGACACACCCATCCAACTTGACAGAGCTTGAGAGGATCTGCAGAGAAGATTTGGAGAAACTCCCCAAATACAGGTGTGCGAAGCTTGTAGCATCATACCCAGTAAGACTCAAGGCTGTAATCGCTGCCAATGGTGCTTCAACAAAGTACTGAGTGACGGTTCTGAATACTTATGTAATTGTGATATTTACGTTTTTTTTATGCATTGGCAACATTTCTAAAAACCTGTTTTTGCTTTGTCATTATGGGTTATTGTGTGGAGATTGAAGAGGAAAAAAGACAATTTAATCAATTTTAGAATAAGGCTGTATGTAACCTAACAAATTGTGGAAAAGGTCAAGGGGTCTGAAAACTTTCCCGAACGCACTGTATGTCTTTGATGTCATGACTGGTACCAGTTTTGAAGTCACCAGTGACATATCAAAACATGTAAATTAACATTTGATGACAGATATTTTTTTCACTGATATTGATTACTTAACGACAACGTACATTTTTCATATCATGAGAAAGTAGTCCAATGTTTTCCTGGAAATCTTTTTGGAAAACCTCAATGGATTTATTCTGGTCAGCCTGTTAAACAATGCATTAGGCCAAAAGGTGGAGTGTCCACTTTGAGATTAAATGAGGTATGGTACTTGCTCAACCTCTGAAAAAGAGGTCCAGGAAGTATCCTTATCTCCCCAGCAGAACTGGCAACCAGGGACTGGCAGAGGTTAGTCAACTAATCACTCAGCCACAAAACGTGTGCATCCCAAATGGCACCAGATTCCCATTATAGTGTACTAATTTTGACCAGGGCCCATAAAGTAGTGCACTAAATAGGCAATATGGTGCCATTTGGGATGTTACCATGGCTTCCCTACTCTCCATGTGCCTGAACTGAATGAGAATCTTTCGGCTTCCCACATTGCAATATTAAGACAACCAGTAGGTATAGATGTCTACAGGTTCAAGAAAACAACTGTTTCAATTATTTGTATTGCTTTGTAAGAAGTGAGGCAGAAAAGGGATAAAACACCCTGTGTACATATTTGTCTGTACTCAAACTGGCAATGAAGTGTGTATACACTGAAGTAGGTAATGATAGGAAGGTGCTTTCATAGTGTGGGTAGTAGCCTACTGTGCATAACATAAGACAGTGATGCAATCATAAACTATTATATTCACCAGTACTATAGAGGATTTTCCTTCAGACGGCAGGTAGTTTAGAGGTTTCCGTTTGGAAGAATCTGTTGGTGTGCCTTTGAGTAGGGCACTTTGCTCCAGTGGCGCCGTACCACTATGGCTGGACCTGTAAAACAACACATTTAACTGAACCTATCCGGTGTATGTGACAATAAAACATAAATATTTTATTTTTAAACTGAAATAGATTTTTATAAAATACTTTATTTTTGGACTATTGTCCATTATTCATCCAGGGTCCTATCCTCAGGAGATTCCCTGTAGTCCCACAGTGACGTTTAACACATTACTGGTGCAGCACTGTGTAATGTGCTTGGGTTTTGGCCCCTGAACCCAGAGACACCAATTTCACTGAGATGTATCTGCTGCCTCACCCCCACCGAGCAGCACTGGAAGTCTGGAGATGTGTCCCAAGTGGCACCCTATTCCCTATGTAGTGTACTAGTAGTGAAATATATAGGGTGCCATTCGTAACTTCACCATGCTTAAAGGGATATTAAATGTCAGATTTTTATTTTTTACCCATCTACCAATAGGTGACCCTCTTTATGAGGCATTGGAAAACCTCCCAGGTCTTTGTGGTTGAATCTGTGTTTGAAATTCAGTGCTCGACTGAGGGACCTTACAGATAATTGTATGTGTGGGGTACAGAGATGAAGTAGTCATTCGAGAATGTTAAACACTATTATTTCACACAGAGTGAGTTCATGCAACTTATTATGTGACTTGTTAAGCACATTTTTACTCCTTAACATATTTAGGCTTGCCAAATCAAAGGGGTTGAATAAGACATTTCAGCTTTTCATTTTTAATGAATTCTAAACATTTCTAAAAACATAATTCCGCTTTGACATTATAGGGTATTGTGTGTAGGCCAGGAACACAACATCTACATTTTATCCATTTTAAATTCAGGCTGTAACACAACAAAATGTGGAAAAAGTCAAGGGGTGTGAATACTTTCTGAAAGCACTGTACTTTACTGTGACTTTACACTTTGCAGTTCCCTTGGATATTTGAGTATATAAAATGCAGAAAGAATGAGATGGTAACCAAACGATGTAATTATAAGGCTTTTAAACTGGAACGGCACGGGAAGCTCTTTCCTGCTCTTTGCTGGCCCGCATTCTTCCAGCTAATGGTGCAATTTACTCTGGAAACGAAAACAAATGACTGTATTTTGTCACGCAGCTGCTTTTTTAAATTTTATTATTATTAGATTTTTTAGGGGGTAGATTAGCTTTAATATTGCAAATAGATTGTGGGTTCTAACAATGTAATTGTTAGCATCATTTCCAATCCCCCATATATTTAAAAACATCTTTATTATTTTCCCCGAACCCTACCACCCCGCCGTAGTTGCTTAGCTAGATTTAATATCTCTCTCTTTCTCTGAACTCCTTAAGTATTAACTGACTTGATAGAAGAGAATGCTTACTCATAACAAGCCTCAGTTGATCAGTTTGAAAGCCAGAGATGCTAGATAGAACACTTGTGTATCTAAGGGTTAGTATTGAAGACTTGACAAGCAGGAATATTACAGGCCGACAGTTGCCTAGGTATTTAGTTCATCCCCATTCTGGGTGGATTACATGTGCATTAGCGAGATGTTCATTAGAATGGGCCTTTAGCTTTAATTCAGGTTAATCTGACTATACCCTCACAGGAAACAACTGTATAAGCTTTCTGTAAGAGTTTAAGCTTAATGCTGTTAAATACAGTCGAGTAAATGCAAGGCAAATACAGACATATTTCAAATGAAACATTTCCTTTCTGCGTAATACAATACCTCTTAAGACACTGTAATCTGGAAGGTAAATAACGTCTCTCACCATCTTGAAGTAGAGACATATCAATTGATAATTGCAGCTTTCCTCCACCTGTCAAATACCACTACCTCAGATATCTTGAGACAGGATCCCCTATTACAGTGAGTCAGTCCCCTAGTTATAGTTAACTATTAGGCTGAGTTGACATACTTTCTCTCTCCCATGCATTGCCTTCTCAACCTAATGAAATGTCACTATTTGCTCTTATTGTAGTGCAATGTTGACACTTTTTATCATTTAATATCACACGATCACAGCTACCCCGAACCCAAGCCTATTAGACATGGAGAATCACATTATGTACATGACATGCTAAGGGTAAAATCTGATATCACATCATCATATTCCTGTGTGACTCTTTTAAAACTCCAGAGGCAAATTGGTTAATTCCGTCATTGTTAATGAAGCATGTTTAATAGAATAATGAAATTAGGCATGGCAAGGAAAGTGAAAAGCACCCGCTTCCCATCCAATGTGTGAGGCCTGACAGCTATGCATAATCTCATTTGCTAAGCATAATTAATAAAAAGTGGTGTGATTTTTCTCTAATGCGTACTGTCTTTCTTCAAGGGCAAGAGCAATGCTGAACTACTTGGATAGTTTCTAGCTGACGGTAGTGACAATAGTCTCAACGCTATTCCTCTAGATCAGAAGCAGTTCAAATCATTTGAGAACATTCGGATTCATTATTATCCTACAGATCAATATATTACATGTACACTGTATATAATACATACATACAATGTATGCACAGTGGACCACGGTAACTAGCTAATGGTCCTCTTCTTTTTTACCGCCTTCTGGTTTTAAGTGCAATGGAAGCATGAAAGTTAATTAC